>NW_011934289.1:204190-209470 GCF_000733215.1 Auxenochlorella protothecoides
CCCCCCCCCCCCCCCCCAACCAAAACGCCAGGCCCCCGCCCCGCCCCCGGGCCCCGCCTGGGGCGGCGCCCGGGATGGGCGCAAAGAAAGCGAGAGCGCCGGCCCCGCGGCCTGGCACGGCGTGGGCCCCACCCGGGACGATTGGGGCGAGCGGTACACGGGCAGGCGCTCGCCGAGCCTCTTCGTGCTGGACACCGGGTCCTGGAGCGTGGCGCGTGTGGCGGCAGGGGATGCCGATGCGTACAGCATGGGCCAGCCGGTCTGGACGCCGCGAGGTGAGGTTCATGGGAAGGGGTGGGAGTAGGTGATTTATCACGTGAGAGGGGTTCTGGGAAGAGGGCTTCGGGAAGAAGAGCTCTCAAACTCCCAGGCGCCGGTGGGGTCCGCAGATTCCTGACCCGTGCAGGGCCGGGTTCCCTGAGGAGGGCGGGTCGCTCGGCGCTGCGCCATTAAGCAAATCTGGCTACTCAACCCCCCTCCCCCTCCCCAACCCTCCTTTCTTCCCTCCTCCAGGGGACGGCATCGTGTTTGTGCGCTGGCCGCACGCCCCCGACAACTTCCCGGGCTTGACGCAGCGCCTGGGCATTGTCTACTGCTTCAACCGCCCCTGCCACCTGGCACTGGCGCCGTGGCTGCAGGTGGGCGCCGGCGCCAGGGACGAGGCTGCCATCGAGGGGGCGCCGCTGGAGGCGGGGTTCCAGGGCGCGGCCGAGGCGCCCGCGGGCGGATCATACCCAGCCGCGACGCTGCTGACGCCGGGGATGAGCAGCGCCTTCTCGCCGCGATTCAGCCCCGACGGCGGGACGCTGGTCTTCCTGAGCCAGGCCGCCGCGGTGGAGAGCGGGGCGCACGCCGCCTCGGCGTCCCTGCACGCGCTGACCTGGTGCGGGGCGGGGCCGGCCCCGGGGCCCCCGCACATGCTGGTCGGGGTGGAGGCGGGAGCCCCTCCCGCAGGCCCAGACCCCTACGCCGCCTTCCCGGGCCTCTACTCCGGCCTGATCCCGGCCCAGCCCTGGGTGGACGCCGACACGCTGCTCCTCACCTCCCAGTGGCGCAGCACCACGGCAGTGCTGGCCGTGTCGCTCAGTGCGCGCAGCGTGCAGCGCGTGAGCCCCCCGCCGGGGCCCGACCACGCCAGCTGGAGCCTGCTGGCTGCCGACGCAGGTGGGCAGCGCGGGTGGACTGCGCGGGGAGTGGGAATGCGGGGATGCTTGAGGGTGTGCCTGCCCATCGCCAGCGCCAGGCGTCCATCTACAGGGCACCGCAGGCCGGGCGGCTGGCGCCTGGGTGCCCGGCCACCGATTGCCAGCTTGCGTCACTGGGCCACTTCCCAGCGCGGTCCCTGGCTTCAGCCTCCCCAGTGCGCTACACACGTATATAGACAGATGCGCACAGCCACTGACACGTTTGATCCCCCTCCCCCATACACATGACCCGACAGGCTGGGCGGTGGCAACGTGCAGCTCCCTGCATCAACCCCCCTCGCCGTACGTCGCCCACCTGGGCCGCGGCGAGGCCCTGGGCCCCACTTCCTGGGCTCATCTGGATTTGGGGGACGCCGAGGACGACGCGGTACCGCCCGAGCTGGCAGCCACGCTGCGCACGCTGCGCACCACTGTCGTGTGCCCCGAGCCTGGCGACGATGGCGCAGACGGCTCGGGTCCCACCTGGGAGGCCCTCCTGCTGCATGCGGCCGGCGATGGCGCCCCTGAGTCGGCAAGCACCCCGACCCCGGGAGAGCCCCCGGCCAACATCGATCAGCCGACCAGCGCAGACCATGCGGCCACCACCGCAGACCACATGATCTCCACAGGCTCCTCTGACTCCACCCCCCGGCCCCTGCTGCTCATGCCGCACGGCGGCCCGCACTCCGCCTTCTCCTCCGAGTTCTCGCCCGTGCTGGGCGCGCTGTGCGCGCTGGGGCATGATGTGCTGCTGGTCAACTACCGCGGGTCCACGGGGTTCGGGGAGGCTTCTCTGCAGGCCCTGCCCGGCCGCGTGGGCGAGCTGGACGTCGGCGACTGCCTGGCAGCGCTGCGGCGCGCGCGCGCGCTGGGCGCGGGCGCCGGCGCGGGCGCGGCGGTGGTGGGCGGCTCGCACGGCGGCTTCCTGGCGGGGCACCTGCTGGGCCAGGCGCCGGGCGACTTCTTCGCGGGCGTGCTGCGCAACCCGGTGCTGGACCTGGGCCTCATGGTCCAGCTCAGCGACATCCCCGACTGGTGCTACGTGGAGGCGTGGGGCGCGGAGGGGGCGCGCCGCGCGCGCGTCAAGCCTCTTTCGGAAGACTTGGACCGCTTCCACGCCGTGTCGCCCATCGCACACGTCGACAAGGTGTGTGTGTGTAGGGGTGAGAGGGATGGAAGCCGAGTGAGGGAATTGTGAGTGCTGGTCCCTGAGAGCAGCAGGCGGCCGATGCCTGCCCGGTCCACAGAAGAGTGCGCTGCTGGAGAGATGGATCCTGCGTGGACGACGCCCAACATCCCACTGGGGATGGTCGAGGCTTCCCCTGGGGAATTGCGCATCCAGTCGCCCTTCAGCCCAGGCATGCGTTGCACACAGAGTTACCCCCGCCAACCACCTGTGCCACTCAGGTCACGGCGCCCATGCTCTTCCTGCTGGGGGGCAAGGACCGGCGGGTGCCGCTGCGGGACGCGCAGCAGTACGCGAACGCGCTGCGCGTGCTGCGCGGCGAGGCCGGCCCCGCCACCAAGATCCTGGTCTTCCCGGAGGACAACCACGCCCTGGACTCGCCGCAGACCGAGTTCGAGCAGTGGATCACGGCGTTGGAGTGGCTGCAGCGCCACGGGCCGGGGTCTACCACCATGTGATACCGATTCAAATTTTGCCAGGGTGAAGGGGCAGCGCGCTGCTTTCTTCTGCCGGATGTGTCGGGCCCCGCCATGACGTGCGGGATGCCGCGGGCAGCCAGGCCTGCATGCACATGTGTATTGTGATACTTGCATTGTCGCGAATCTGCTTTAACAGCACTCAGGCTCCCGCGTCTGCGGGGCTGAGGAGGTCGAGGCTTTCCGGTCCCCGCGAGGAGCTCCGCCCGGAATCTACAGGCCCTTCATTCGACCGGCTCGCATGGTGACAGCAGCCCGGGCGTCGTGCGATGCCGATGTGCTGGGTGTGATCAGCCGGCATTCCAGTGTCGACCTGGCGGCGACGCCCAACGCGCCTATCGCTCGAGAGGACGACCCGGAGCTCTGGGCGGCCATCGCGGCCTCCCTTGACGATCAGGGAGGAGTGGAGCCCCCCCTCCCCCTCCCAGCCGTGCATGCAGCGCCACATGTCGGGAGTGGATCCCGGCATCGCCCACAAGCTTCGCCAGAAGAGGGCGCAGGTGGGCGAGTGGGAATGTGATTCTCATGAAGTGTCTAACCTGGTTAATTGCTTGGAGGCAGGGGGGCCCAAACGGATGAGGCTGAGTGCACAAGCTGTCTGGGACAGCAAACCACCTCAATGCACGGAATTCAAGCCACGCATGAGCTTGCCCTGGGACAGCAGTGAATCCTTGGGCCACCCCACATGACCTTCACAACCCTTGGGCTCCAAAACTCCCTCGACACCACAGGAGCGCTGGACATCGGAGGTCTCCGGTCTGGTCCACTTTGGCCCCGAGGACCCGGCCACCTGCTCGGACTCCGCCCTGCTCCTGCCCAGCTTCGCCGCGCACCCCCCCGCCGTGCGCTCCCTCGTCCTGGGCGAGCTCACGAATGCCGCGGCGGCGATGGAGGCCGAGGAGGCCGGCGTGATCAATGCCTTCCCCCTCTGCACCCGCCTGCTCGTGCTGTGCACGCTGGGCGACGGCAACTGCCTGGACCACGCCGCCTCCATAGGTGTCTGGGGCGTGCAGGATCGGGACGGCGAGCTGCGCAGCGCGCTGCTGGCCTCCATGCAGGATGCGCGGGCGGGCCCCCAGATCCAGGCCAGGTTCCAGCGGCACCTCCGCAAGGTCAGCGACTGGCAGAGGGTTCAGGGGGGGAGTGGGAGGGGGAGAGGGGAGGGGACCTGTGGGGAACAGTGTGAGGGACCTGTGGAGAACAGTGTGACCCTGGCCGTCCGTGCCGGAATCCATGTCGCTTGACCGTACCGCGTGCCCGGCGCGGCCCAGCAATGCACCTTCCGACACGCAGCCTGCCGTGTCACCCCCGCACATTCCTGTGCACCCCAGGTGGGGATCCCAGAGGAGTCCCACGGCGCGGAGTGGGAGCGGGAGGTCTCGGCGCCGCGCGGCGACGACTACCTCTCCGACATCCACGCCTTTGCGCTGGCAAACGTCCTGAGGCGGCCGCTGCTGGTGTACGGCGACCCCCAGGCCGCCATGGCAGGTCAGGGGGGGGAAGAAAGGGCGTGTGGACGCGCATGCGCATCGCTCGAGGCGAGGCTCGTCTCGTCATGATCCCGTGGGGTGCGTCACCCCAGCCCCTCGTCTTCCATGGGCGCCCCGCGGCCTTCAACCCCCGCCCTCATCACCAGCTTCCCCATGGGTGCAGGCATGACGGGTGTATACCTCCCCCTGATCGCGGCCGGCGCTGGCCAGGCCTGCTGGAAGGAGCCGGTGGCCGTTCTGTTTTCGCGCTCGCACTTCAGCCTCCTGGCGGCCGTGGAGGGCGAGGGGCCCGTGTCACCCCCGCTGCTGGCGCTGGCCGGCGCCGGGCAGCCCCTGCTCCCCCGCTTCCTGACGGAGGAGGAGGAGAGCGGCGCGCCCCCACCCTCCCTCCCCCTCCTCGTCAGATTCATGGCCTGCGTGCAGCTGGCGGGCGGCGCCCTGGCCGTGCGCCTCGGTCAAAGCCCCCGGCCCAACGTCCTGCTCTCCCTGCTGCGCGCCAGGCTGCTGAATGCGGGGGCGGAGGCTGTGCAGAGCGGCGAGGTGCAAGCGGGATCGGACGCGGGGCAGGGCGGCCAGGTTGAGGCAGGGACGGAGGCTGTGAAGAGCGGCGAGGGCGATGCGGAGGCGAGCACAGCACAAGGCGGCGATGCGCTGTCGGTGCAGGGGGCCGAGGCGCCTTCGGCCCGGCCAGAGGGGCTGCCACCGCTGCACCCCTGAGCCTGCCTGGGAATGGGCACGTGACCTCTGGGCTCATTGTGAACCCCCATCCTTTTCTTCGCATGCCCATCCTGATCGATTCCCAATTTGACATGTTTTGGTCATCGATCAGCGAGCCCATGCTGCCACGCCCCTCACTCTGAACCCCTTTCCTTCTGCCTTGGCAAGTGCCAGATGGTGATGGGCACGGTCTCAGCACAAAAAGGGGTGGGAGCAGGTAATCAGAA
>NW_011934289.1:210505-219942 GCF_000733215.1 Auxenochlorella protothecoides
GAGTTTTTGACGTGCGCCCGCTCGGCGGGCATGGAGCGTCAGGTGCGGTGGCTCGGGGCAGAGCCGAGAGTGGCCGGCCGTCACGCCAGCGCCGCATGCTGCAGCGAGACGGCTCTCGCAGGGGGCGGCGCGTCCCCCCGCTTACACAGCGTTGCCAGCAGGGAGGCCGGGAGGCCCAGCGGGAGCAGGGGCAGGGCCAGTGGCGGGGACCCCGTCGCCGGGGTCGGGGGGGCCGGCGTCCCCGTCGCGCTGTGCGAGAAGGACTCGGGGCGAGGCTGCGGCGCAGGCTCCGTCTCGCCCCCAAGCCTTGCCGCGCTGCTGCCGGCCGGCTGGCTCAGGTCCTGCTGGCTGGCGGAGGCGCCCAGCCCTTTGCTGCTGCCGCTGCGCACCGCCTTGTACCGCAGGCCTCGTCGGGGCTGCGCAGGGGATGGGGCGGGGTGGATGCAAAGGGGTGGGCGGGTGGAGCGCAGGGCGGGGCAATCGGCCCTGGCCCGTTTGGAGGCCCCCCCGCATCCCCTGCCTGGCATACCCCAGAGGTCTGTGGAACCACACTCTCTCTACCTATTACACAGCAGACCCTCTGTTCCCCCGACCTCCCCCCTACACTTTCCACACAACCTCACCACCAGTGGTTTGAGCGTGCCGTTCCGGAGCCAGCGCGTGCCGCAGGCGTTGCACAGGATGGGGTGGCTGGGCGGCCCCTTGCGCCACTGGGGCGAGGCATGCGGCCGTTCGCAGTCGGGGTTGGTGCAGGGCCCCTGGATCGTGCAGCGCTCGGAGCCGGGGCCGGGGGAGGCGCCCGCCACGCCGCCGCGGGAGGGCGAGGGCGAGGCCGCGCCGCGCCGCGCGCGCTTGGCGGGGCTCGGCGACGAGGCGGCGGGCGCCGCCGGCGCGTGGGGGCAACGGGGCGGCATCGGCCGCGCCGCGGCGGCCGCAGCATGCGCGCCGCCCAGCAGCGCTGAGGAGCAGGCGCCGTCGGGGTCCAGCGCCTCGCACACGCGCAGCAGGAGGTGCAGGCCATTCTGGGGGGGGATCTGGGGGGTGTCCAAGGGGCGCCAGGCAGGGACCAGGGTGCTGCTGGCGGGCGGGGGACCCTGGCGGTGGTAGGAAGGGGAATGGGGGCCTAGTGTGGATGGATGCATGCGCGGCGGGGGATGAGGGCCCCCACGGGAGTACAGGGCCTGGGATTGGAGTATGGGCTGGCACAAGCAGTCCACATGGAACAGCTGCTGTCCGCAACACCCCCCGAACCCTCCGCAGACCAAACCCTCGCGCACCTTGAACAGCGCGGGGGGTGCCCGCTTGGCGGGGGTGGTCGTGGGGCTGGTCCGCCTCGACTCGCCAAAAAAACCTCGCGAGGTGAGGTGGGGGGGCAGGGGAGGCAGGCAGGGGCAGTCCACGTGGCCGAGGCGCATGGGTGAGCCATGCACTGACTGGTCCCTGTGGAGGCATTGGAGGAACGGGAGGTGTCGGCAGCATGCGACCATGTCGGGAGGGGGAGAGGTACGGTCATGGGGAGGGTGGGCCCTCATCAGTGCCTCATGTGCACCTGGCTGCCTGGGCTCCATTACGCCAGGACTCACCCTGGCGCAAGGACAGCTGTCCCGCCGCTGACCCAAGAGGCTGTCTGCGTGTCCGCCAACACGGCCTCCTGCATGGCCAAAGATGCCTGAATGATGGAAGAGGGTGCAGGGATGCACTGAGTGTGGGTGGCAGGCCTTCAAACCTGTGCAGAGAGGGGCATGCCGGGCAGGCCACATCCACCAGATCCACGCTGAAAGCCTCAGACTCCCCAAGCACCCCTGCCCCGAGCCCCAGCCGACCTTGTCATGGTGCTGCGCGAAGCTTGCCGGGCTGCTCACAGAGGGGGAGGTGCCTCCCTCCGACTGCGTCGTCGCCAGGCTCGACACATCCCGACTCGGGATCTCTAGGTGGGGGCAGTGCGCCTTCAGAGGCTCGGCGAACACATGCTCCGCAACGTACATGGCGCAGTGTGAGTACCTTGCTGAATGGAGGGGGTGGAAGGATGAATTGGAGAGCGCGGAGGGTTTCAGCTTTGTGATCCGCGAAACCTCGGGGCCGCGAGAAAGTGCAAAATTGGTCGGGGACACCCATATTGCCTGAGAAGGGCCAGCATGGGCTGAGCTAGCCGTCATGCATGTCTTAACGACAGACCAGTGAGATCCCATGAAGGCAGCGACCCCCAGCAGTTGCCGGCAGCACGCACCACTGCCGGAGCAGTGGCCGCCTCGGAGGAGCCCAATACCCCGCCCGAAGTGATCGACAGCTCACCTTGGTCGGTACGATGATTTACAGCGCCGCGAGGGTGCAGCGGGCGAGCTCAGAGCTCAGGGGCGGGCCAGCGGCGGTGGTGAGATTGTTGGCGTGCTCCCTCCGCAGTGCAGTGCCAGGGGGTCTCTTTCCCACAGATTTGGGGACTCAGCATATGCTTGATGGGTATTCAGGTCGGGTGCCGAGGTGAAGAGGGGTGGGCAGTGCTAAGAGCCTGCGTAACACTGCCGCCCCGGCACCGTGTGCAACCGTTGCGGGAGGTAGGCGCGCCATGTGCTCCTGGGACAAAGGCCGCCGACTCTTAGATCACTTCGGTGTGCACGTGCGCGTCAAGGCCGTGAGAATTTGGGGCAAGGTCACAACGATTGAGCTTAGTGCAGTAAAAATCATCCCGGAACTCTGTGTGTACAACTCTCACCATTAACCAGGGAAGAGTCTATGGACGGGGCAGCATGCTAGTTGATCAGACAGCAGACCATGCTGTTCCACACCCCGGCCTGCAGCAGCGCTCTCCACAGGCGGCAGGCATGCCAGGTCTGAGAGGAGCACGCTGCCGGCGTTTGCCATGTTGGCCTTCCGGGTCCCCCCAAACTGCCGGATGTTGTTCAGCCTGCAGATGCGGGTGCCAAACTGGATGGCCCGCTTTGGCCGAGCGGCCGCCCGGGGCAGGCCCAGCGCGCACAGCGCGGCGCGGAGCACCCGCTTGTCTCCCTGCCCGCTGGGCAGCCTGAGGTCTGTGACACATGCCAAGGGACTGTCCAGCACGGCTGCCACCACGCCCTCATCCAGGAAAGGGTGGCGGGCCTCCCTGGCAGAGTGTGGTGTTGGGTGGGTAATTGGGTGTCATGAGGCGTGCTGCCTACCAAGAACTGGTGCTGGAACCGTGTCCGCCCCCCCTCCCACCCAGACATGCAGGCCTGTGCCCTGGAAAATACTTCTTAAATCTCCACGTCCCCGCACCGTCCATGGTCGGCCACCAGCCGATCGTCCCTGCCCAGGTTCCGAAGCCAAAGGCGCTGCATGTCCAGCGCCATCTCGGCATTCAGTCCCTCCCAGCCGCCCTCCCGGAACTTTGTGCGATGCCGGCCTGTTGGGAAGTGCGGTGTATCTGGGGGATTTGGGGGTTAAGGTAACTCGAGCATGCCGTGTGGGAGGGAACATCTGATTGTGCAAGCATGCTTCCAGATGGTAATATCAGCTGGCGCCCGAGGGGGACCCAGCACCATGCCTTTCCGAGCCCACTCCAGGAATGGGTGGGACAGGGACACACTGGACCCCGAACCCTGTAGAAAAGGCTGCGCATTCTCAGTCCGGCAATTTCACAAGTGCTTGGGAATGAGATGGACCGAGCATCAATGCACCCCCATTCCCAGTTCTCCTGCCTTTCCAGCCTCACCGTAGCCGCCGCAGAGCTCGTCGGCGCCGTGTCCCATCAGCACGACCCGTGCCGCCGACGTGTACTCCTGGCCGCCCGCCTCCTCGACGGCCACCCCCTCGATGCCCGCCTCGTCCCCCGCCTGCGCCCCTTGCCCCTCCACGAGGCCCCCTCCCTGCGCCTCACCATCCCCAAGACAAGCCCTGCCCGCGCCGCGCGCCGCCAGCCACAGGGCCGCCCCGATGTTCAGGTCCATGACCGTCGCGGCGGGGGAGAGCAGGCGCAGGAGGCGCGGCGCGTGCGCGTCCACGTCGGCCAGGCCGCAGTCGATGCGCACGAGGCGCCAGCGCCGGCGCGGGGCCCAGGCGCGGAGCTCGCGCAGCGCGTCCAGCGCCGACAGGCGATCCGGCGACCGCCCCGCGTCGAAGCAGACGGAGACCAGGTCGATGGGCATGCAGGGCGGCAGCGCCTGGTGCGCCAGCGCCGCCAGCAGCGTGGAGTCCACGCCGCCGCTGAACAGCACCATCAGGGGGGCCTGGGTTGACGGGGCGGCGGTCTTGAGGTGGCCAGGCCGGGCGCACTCGGGCAGCTGGCAGCGCGCGGCGACTGCGGCGCGCAGCGCGCACAGCACGCGCTCGTCCGCCCGCCGCAGGGCCTCGGGCGAGGGCCGGGCTGTGGGGCCCTGCGGGCCTTCCGGGATGAGGTGGCTGGGGCGCAGGGGGGCGACCCAGGGCCAGGGGTGGCGCTGAGGGTGAAACTGGTGAGCGCTGGCGGGGTGCGGTCGCCCCAGCGGTAGGGAGTAGAGGCCGGGGGGAAGCTCGTGTAGGGGCGGGGCCCCCTCGGACCCTGGGTCCGTGTCCAGGGAGCAGAGGATGAAGGGAGCACCGGGCTGTTGCTGAAACGACAGGCTTGTTTTGAATTCAAGGCGCAGCGATGGTTGTTCGCCTGACCCAGCACTCTCCGCCTCATCCATGGCGAGGCTGCAGAGCAGGCTCCTGCGCCCTGCGCAGGGTGGGTTGGGGCTGCATTTCGAATGGGCCTTACATCAGGACAGACATGTGGTTGCGTCGATGCACGCAGAGGAGAATGTGGGTCTGCCAGATGTCGCAGGGCTGTGGGTGTAGCAGGCAATGCCGAGCGGTCCCTCACCTGTGGCATCCCGGCCAAACCACAGGGTGCCGGAGGGAGCGTGCCAGTACACGAGGGCCCAAGGCCCCTGCACCCTCGACAGCACTTCCATGGGGCTGGAGGTCGCTTGTGTCAGGGCGCAAAATAGCGCCTGGGCATCGTTGGCGCCGGGGCAGACCGGCAGGCCGCCAAACACCTCGCCGTTGAAGCAGAGCAGGGATCCCGTCGCTGGGTCAAGGAGTGGGCTCCGGGAGGGGGCGCTGCCCCTCAGCTGGAGCAGGGACCCGTGCATCTCCAGCGTCGCGCCGGAGGGGGTGGCGACCTGCGTGCACGGGCGAGTCAGGCCGAGTCGGCCCGTGCGCAGAGGTGCTGGGCGCCCAGTGAGCCCTTTTGTTTCCAGTGGGTGGTGCTGATTGAAGATCAAACACTCAATCACCCCACCTCATGAACGCTCTGGTGGTCTGGGCCTCGTCTTCGGAGGCACTCCAGCATCTCAGCCCGCACAGTTGGGCTGAGGCCCAGCCCCTCTCCCTGCCCCCCGTCCCGGCCCACAAGACACAGGATGCCGCACATCCTGGTCCGTTCGTGCGGCCGCCGGAACCAGTCAGAACAGTGTTTTAGATGCAAACATGCACAGCCATGGTGCGTGCGCGTCTCGTTCCTGCATCTGCTCTGATATATTGGTGCAGCAGTCGTCGACCTGGCGCGCGCGTGCGTGACGGCGATCTGTCGACCCTTGATCATGCATTCCGATGGATGCTCGATCCCGCCATGGCCTGATGCGCGTCTGTCCGATCACCAGCCATCCAGCTATCCTGGCTCTGCATCGCCCTTCACAAGACGCAGCGCGTACGTGGGTGGAAGTAAGGAGCAGTTTCCCGGAGTCTGGCCGTCGTTGCACCTCCGCCAGCCTCCCACCAGGGCTGCCCCTGGATGCGGTGATGCCTACACGATGACCCTGATCCAGGACCAGCTGCTCGGTGCGGAGCTGCGCGCGGCCTCCGCCACCCTCGCCGGGGGCCTGTCCCAGCCCGCGGACGGAGCCAGCACCGAGGAGTCCCCCTTCGTCCAGGCCTACACCCGGGCCCTGGCCCTGCAGGAGCAGGCCGCAGGCCAGGCCCCGGATCTCCAGAGGGAAAGCCTGCTGGCCGCCTGCACCGCCTACCAGGAGGCCAGCCGGCTGGCGGGGCACACCCACGTGGCCGCGCTGTACAACCATGGCGTCGCGCTCTCCGATCTGTACCGCCTGGGCGACAACGACGACGGCGACGATGGGCGGGCCACGCTGCGGGCCGCCCTGGACCGGTATGGCGCGGCGCTGGCCCTGGACCCCGCTAATCCGCAGGCCCTGAACAACAGCGGCCTGGCGCTGCAGGAGCTGGCGTCGGGCCTGCCGCCCGCCGAGGCGGGGCCCCTGCTGCGCCAGGCGGTGGCGCGGTTCCGCGGGGCGGCCCGCGCCCTCCCGGGCTTCCACCGGGCCCTGTACAACGCCGGGACTGCGCTGTACTCCCTCGCTGCTGCGCTCCGTGCGGCTGAGGGCGTGGACTCTGCCGACCTCCTCCAGCAGGAGGTGGGGGGGATGGCGGCCGGGGTTTGGTTGGATGGTTGTGTTTCTGCTGCAATGTGGTAGCTTGGCGCATCGTGGATGCCAGAGGCTCCGCTGTATTGTCTGTTGTCTTGTGCTTTCCAACTCCCGCCTCTCATGCTGCGGTTGTCCTTTGGCTGCCCTCCATAAAACATACTCCTTCCCCTCCCATCTCTCGTTCCCCCCTCTACGCAGCCGGCCCTGCTCCCCACCGCCCCAGGAGACCCCGCCGCCGACGAGGACTCCGCCACCCTGGACGTTCTGCCAGAGCCGGCGCGGCGCGTGCGCCGTGTGCGCCGCGCCTTTGCCGACGCGGCGCAGTACATCGCGCTGGCCTGTGCGCTGCGCCCCGTCACCGACGCCAGCGCCGTCTACGCGCGCAGCCTGGACACCGTGGCGCCGCTGCTGCCGCTGCCCGCGCTGCGGCGCTCCGGCGCGCGCTGGGCGGCAGGGCCGCCCGGCGGCCGGACCCCGGGGTGGGCGCGGGGGACGCTGGAGCTGGACGCGGCGGGCGTGCGCAGCCTGGGGCCGGGCGCCGCGCTACGCCTGGGCGCAGCCGAGCTGCGCGGCGCGTGCCGTGCACGGGACCCCTCCCTCCCCGCCGAGGGCCACGCGCTCTGGCTGGCGCTGACGGGGCGACCGCGCGGCGCTTTCCTCGTGCTGGACGGCGAGGAGGAGGCCGAGTGCTGGGTGGACGCGCTGGCCACCCTTGCCCACCTGAACGCGCACCAGGGCCTGGACCGCCTGGCACGCATCCTGCGCGCCCGCCCGCCCTCGGCGCTCGGCAACGGACCCTCCTCCGAGGTGTGAGGGGTGTTGATGCGTGGTACCTGCGGCGCCCACCTGGCCCTTTTCTGTGTGCCTCCACATTCTGGGCCCTCCAGACATTGCAGCTTGCCAAGCAGGCTTGCGCGGTATGTACAGACTGTTAAAATGTACAGGGCTCGACAGCGCAGGGCTTGGTACACGGCGTGCAAGCTGCCAGGGGAGAAGAGTTCGTTGTGACGGGGTGGGGGGGGAAATGGCTGTGGGAATTCGGGCGGCTGCGCATGCAGCTGCAAGAGCCCCAGCATGGCAAAGTGAGTCGAGAAAAAGGGGGTGGGAGGGAGAACTTCCCCGCGAAGACATTGCTGGGTGCATCCCAGGCTGGGTCGCCTCGTCCATGGAATCGACATGTCAGTGGCCTCCGAGGACCCTCCCACCAGTGGCGGTCCTGAGAACACGCAGAGACCGACCAACCAGCCTAGGAGAGGTCGAATGAGCCCTGGCCCTCCGCAAGCACGTACATCAGCCGCGCCTCCAGCACGGCCTTGCACGAGTAGGGCGGCAGCTTGATGTAGTTGGCGCAGGTCATGACGGAGGGCAGGTCGGCATCCGCGTCTAGTGCAGCCCCCTGTCCCGGCGAAGAAACCGCACCGGGCGTGCCATACGAGGACGCGGGGCTGGGTGGCGCCGGGCGCGCCCCCGTGCCCTCCTCTCGCCACGACCGCGCGCTCTTGCGCACGACGGTCAGGCGCGGGCGCAGCGCGGCCAGGCCGCCGGGCGGCAGCCGCGGTGCGCCAGTGGTGAAGGAAAGGAAGGCGCGGCGCTGGGCGTGGCCCAGGCCGGCCAGCACCTCCACCAGCCAGCGCACAGGGGCGGAGGCCAGGGTGTACCCGTGGTCGCAGTGGATGGCGGATCGCAGCTCCTCCGCCGTCCACGCCTCGCCCGACCCTGGGAGCGGGACGAAGGAAGGGAGGAGGAGGAGGGGGTGGAGCTGGGTTCTGACTGGGAAGGCACCCTGCTGTCTCGGTACAGAGGTTTGGGACTGCATGCGGCTGGTGGCCGGCCTATGCCTCAGAGCCCCTCCTGGTGCCACAGGGTACTGCCGCCAGACAGAGCCATAAAAATATGACCTCCTTCCCATGTCTGGAGGAGGACCTCTTCTTCCAACAGTCCGGGGAAGGTCGACCCTTTGCTGCTGTTGAATCCGGCCCAAACCACTGCCGCCCACCCCCACAACCCTCCACACCACCCCCCACCATTCATGTCCACAGATCCTCCCCCTGCCCCATTGCTCAACCCACCGCAGAGCAGGAGCTCCAGCTCCTCGGGCTGAAACCGGAGGAGCACGTCCGGCGACAGGACGGCGGCGAACCCAGCCCGGAAAGCGGCTACCTGGCGCGCCACACCGGCGCCCAGCGTCGCGTCCAGCACCGCCGCGATGTAGCGCGGCGCCGAGGCGACGCCCACCAACGCACCCGGCGCGTCATCCACGCCGGCCAGGCGGTATCCGGGGTACCCCGGCAGCCGGTCTGCGGGCAGGTAGAGGTCGGCGAGCGGGACGCCGTCCACCAGGCCGCGCGCGGGGCCCGGGGCGCGGGCCGCGCTTTCCAGCCGGCGCAGGCCATGCGCCAGGCCAGAGTCCACAGTCTCCAGATCCACGAGGTCTGGGGCCAGGCCCTCCGCGGCGGCGCCGTCGACAGCGGCCACCATGCGCCACATCAGCGGCGACAGGGGCAGGTCCAGCAGGCGCCCGTCCTGCAGCGCCTTGGCCGCCGCGGTGCCGGCGAGGCGGAAGCGCGCGCAGCGCGCCTCGGCGTCCGCGGCGCGCGGGGGCAGGGGCGCGGGGAACAGGCCCGCCCGCCGCGCAATGTCGCCCCCGGCCGCACCCTGGCCCCGCTTTCCAGATGCGCCGCCGGGCTCCGCCGCACCACTGTCGTCGCCGCCGCCGTCGCCGCGCCACAGCCCCAGCTCAGGGGCCGTCAGCTCCTTGGCCAGCAGCGCGTAGAACTCCAGCGTCGGCCCCAGGCCTGCCACGGGGGATGAGGGGTGGATGGTGAGCAGGGACGGGGAAGTGGGGTCACTGATGGGGCCAGGGGTTCCTGCCTTGCACATCAGAGGCCGCCCCAGATGTGCCCGCGTTGTCGGAAAAGCGAGGAGCGAGGGCTGCCTCCTCCCCGAATGGGCCATGGGCACGGCAACGACTCCTGTTCCCCCACCCATGCCCCTGCGCCTGCTGGCCCATTTTGGAAAGCCGTCCTACCCCGACGGAGTGCACCTCCACTGCTATGCACA
>NW_011934289.1:221105-224034 GCF_000733215.1 Auxenochlorella protothecoides
ACCACGTCGCCCAGCGCCGCCGCCGCCTTGGCCGCCAGGCGCGCCGAGAAGGGGGTTTCGGCCATGGGCGCGTAGGCCGGGGCGCGGACCGCGCCCGCCGCGCCGCGGCGCGCGTGGCAGCGCAGCACCTGCCGCCCCTGGCGGTCCAGCTCGGCCAGCACGCTGAGCAGGCCCAGCGCGGTGGCCGCGGTGCCGGGCTCGCCGCCCGGCGCGGCGCGCGGGCACAGCGCCGAGGCCAGCGCGGGGCCCACCTCGCCGAAGCCGTCGGCAAAGAGGTGCGCCAGCGCGCGCGGGGGGGCGTCTGAGGAGGCCAGCGCAGCGGTGACCGCTGCGTCGTCAGCGGCGCCAGAGCGGCGGCGTGAGGCCGTGCGCCGGGCGGGACGCCCAGACCCCGCCTCGAGCGCGACGCCCGTGTCCTCGTCGCCGGCGCGCCAGAGGCGGTAGGTGACGCGGTGGACCTCGTTCCAGAGCCGGGAGGCCCAGTCGCCGCGATCGGGCGGCCCCTCCGCCAGTGCCGCGCCGAGGCTCTGCAGCAGCGTGCCCCGGCGCGGCAGGCGCGTGGCGCCCAGAAAGAAAGCGAGGTGCGGCGCGCCGGGCGCCGCCTCGCCCGCCCCCGCCGCAGCGCGGGCGTAGGAGGCGCGCTCGCCCCTGCTGCTGTGAGCGGCGGCGGCGCTGCGGCGCGGCCGCTCCGCGGCAGGCTGCTGCTGGGGCGGCGACAGCTGCGGCGCCACGCTTTCCAGCCCGGGGAAGCCGTCGCTGTCCAGGTCCACGCTGTGCACCGCGGCGGCCAGCACGTCGCCGCTCAGCAGGCCCTCGCCCTCCTCATCTGGCGATTGCATGGGGGGTTGGGGGCGAGGTTGGGGATGTGCACGGCAGGCGCTGGGTGCAAGCCCGCGCCCGTCTGGGGTCGGGACCTCTGTGAGGTTCCACGCGGTGAGGGTCTTTCCCACCCCCCCCTCCCCCGCCGCCACACTGCACGCCGGCTGGCACTCCCACGCGCACCATCGTCCTCCTCGTCCTCGTCCTCCTCCTCCATCACGTCATCCTCCAGGCCCGACCCCTCCTCCCCTGCGCAGTCAGGGCGCCAATGGGATGGGGGTGAGAGGGGGTCCTCACAGCGGGGTCTGGAAGGCCGCCGTGGGATGAGCGCCGGCCCCTCTCCCTCGGTTTCCATCCAGAACCCCCCTCCATGACGAGCTCAAGACCCAGCAGGGAGTGGTCGGCACACTGCGTGCACACACACGCCCAACACAACGATCCAGCCCCTGACGACCATCTCCCCCACCACTCACCGCTTCCCTCGCCCGCCGCGGCCTCCATGCCCGCGGTCAGCCAGTCCAGGTCGCCGCCCTCCTCCCCCTCGCCACGCGCCCCCGCGCCCGGCGCCGCGAGTGCCGCCTCAGCGGCGGCCCGGGCCTGCGCCCGCGTCAGGCGCCCGCCCGGCGCGCCAGCCCCTGCGCCCCCAGACCTGGTTCCGGCCCCTGGGGGGCTCCTCGCCCCGACCTCCCTCGAGGCCGGTGCGGAGCGCTCGTCCCTGACCCGCAGCCAGAGAAAGTCCTCCACCTGGTCCAGGGTGACCATGGGCACCACGGACACGACGCTGGCGCCGTGGTCGCGCACCCCCGCGCCCTCCGCGCCCGGCGCACGGCACAGCCGGAGGTTCAGCGGCGTGCTCAGCGTCTCCAGCCCGGCCGCCAGCGCCCCCTGGTCGGCCGTCGAGCCGCCGCCGCCGCGGCCCAGCGCCGACCGCGCCAGCCGCGCCCAGGAGGAAGAGGCCGGCGGCGGGGCGGGGGCCGAGGGGCCCACCGCCAGCTTCTCGCTGGCCTCCAGGGCCGCCAGCGCGTGGTGCACCAGCGACCCCAGGTGCGTGCCGCCGGAGGGATCGGCGGCAGGAACGGCGGCCGCGCAGGCGCGCTGCCCCGCGATCAGGAACTGGGACCAGCGCGCCAGCCTGGCGCCCACGTCCTGCCCCAGGTCCTTGCCTGATTGCGGTGGTGCGGAGGGAAGAGGTGGCGGGATGTTCGGGCCCACAAAGAACCTTGCACCCGCCTCTCCAGGCCGCACCCGCCCGTCCATCCACCCCCCGCAAGCCGCCACCCATTCCCGTCCAACCTTGCAGGTGGCGCCACAGCGCGTCCAGCGCCCCGCTGCTCCCAAGCTCGTAGGTCGACACCGCCTGGTCCTCGCCCGAGGCCAGGCGCGCCAGCAGGCCCTCCACTGCGCTCGCATCGGGCAGTGCGGCCGCGCAGTCACGCAGGCAGCGCACGGCCTCGGTCTCCGCGCCGCGCGGCTCGCCGGCAAAGCGCTCGCGGCGCAGGCGCGCGGCGGCGGCCGCGTTGCGCGCGCCCTGCGAGGCCGCGGCACCTCCGCCGCGCCCGCCTCGCGCCTCCACCGCGGCGCCGCAGTTCCCAGCCCGGCCGTCGGCCTCTGCCTCCAGGCGCTCCAGCTCGTGCAGCACGCCCTCGCGCGCAAAGGCGGCGGGGCAGGCGTCCGGCATCGCGTCCAGCAGCAGCTCGGCAGCGCGCAGGGCCTGGGCCACGACCCCCTCGTCCCCGGAGCGCAGCGCGCGCGCCAGCGAGGAGGAGACCGGGAGCGGGAGCAGCGCGGCGCGCAGCGCGCTGCGCTCCGAGGCGGCGGCCGCGGTGGCAAGGGCGCGCAGGCCGGCCAGGCGCAGGCCCGCGCCGGTGCCGGCCTCGCTCACGCGCAGGAGCACGGGGAGCAGGGAGAGGGTGAGGTCGTGCGGTAGTCTCCGGGGGGGCTGCCCATCCGTCGTCGTCCCGTCGCCGTCCTCCCCTGCAGGCAACACCGCCTCGATCAGCGCGACCACCCCCGCAGCCTGCTCCGGGGTGCGGACCAGGGAGGCCCCCCGCCCCGCCGGGCCCCGACCCCGGTCGACGCGCGGCGAGGCCGGCACGGCGGGCCCGGCGCC
>NW_011934289.1:224869-251654 GCF_000733215.1 Auxenochlorella protothecoides
GACGGCGTGGCGCGAGGCCGCGCCGCACTGCGCCAGCAGCCGCACCAGGCCGTGGAAGGCGGCCGGGGGCGGACCCCCCGTGCCGCCCTCGCCCGCCGCACGCGCCGCCACCACCGCATACACCTCGTCCACCAGGCCCAGAGCGCACAGCGTGGCCAGCGCGTCGCGGTCGCGCGCGTAGCGCTCGGCCATGCGCGCGACTGCGCGCCCCGCGCCCTCCGCCAGCCGCGCGTCCTGCGACTGGAGCAGGCCCAGCAGGGACGGCAGCGCGGCGGCCGCGGCCTCCAGCGCGTCGGCACCCAGCGCGCGGCAAAGCGCAGCTGCGGTGTCCACCGCCACGCGCTGGACGCTCAGGGGGAAAAAGTCGAGGTAGGCGAGCACGGCCGCCAGCGCGCCGGCGCGCAGCAGTGCGCCCGGGTGCTCGCCCGCCAGCTTCTGCAGGGCCTGCAGCGCCTGCTCCGCCAGGTCGATGTACTCGATGCTCAGCAGGCGGCCCACCAGCGCGGCGGGGGCGCCGTGGCGCACCAACGCCGCGCCGCCGGGGCCGGAGACGTCGGCCAGGAAGGTCAGGGCGCGCGCCGCCAGGAGCGCGACGTCCGGCTCCCCCTCCTCGTTCAGGCACTTGATCTGGGAAGTGGGTGGGTGTGAAGAGAGGGGCCATTGGGGTGCATGGAGACTCAAGTGATGGATGAGGGGACCAGTGTAGACTCCAGGATCTGCTTCTAAATTTGTGCCGCTCTGTGGATGCAGCACTGGTTCCCCATGGTGAAAGGGTCGTGCGCCGCAGACCACACGTCACAGGAAGTTTGAAAGGGGGACTGTCATTATGATGTGGTACTCCTCCACTCGCCAGAATCCCAGTTTCAACACTCGCTACCATGCCCGCCACCATCGAAATCCGTCCGCCCCTCAATCGCATCACCCCTCCACGCTCACCAGCAGGGGCACTGCGGTGTCCACGGGGAAGGTGAGCAGGCTCTCCTCGGTGGACACCGCCAGGTACTCGCATAGCTCGGCCAGCCCAGCCAGCTGCTCGCCGGCGTCGTGGGAGCGCAGCTGGCCCAGCGCGGCGCGTACGCGTGCGTTGCCGGGGTGGTACGCGCCGCCGCCGGCGGCGGACGAGGCGCCGGTGTGGAACACGTCCTCAAACCCGGCGCCCAGCCGGCGCAGCAGGCCCTGCAGCGCACTGTGCCCGCGCTGCAGCCTCTCCTCCTCCTCCTCCTCCTCATGCTGGGGAGTAAACGGGGAATTGTTTTTTTGGGGAGGGGGAGATGCGAGTGACCATGCAGCAAGGTCGCTGCATGGCCTCCCCCTCAGACCCACCGGAGGGTGCAGGGGGACCTGGGATCCAAGGGGGTGGAGCCATGTGCAGGGCGGGCACCAAACCTCTACTTTACTCCCCGATCCCCCACCCCCATCTGGTCAATCTCACGTGCATTCCGGCGCTGGACTTCCTGTCCATGCCTGGCTGATGGTCGGCCTGGGCCCCCTCCCGAGGTTGGTGATGTGCCAGGCGCTCCGGTTCGGGCTGGGCGGGCAGGGGTGTCTCGCCAGAGACCCTGGCCCGATGTCGGGTGAGTCTGTGCTCGGTGGAAGGGGCTGTGGGGCCCTGGTCTTGGGCTGGGGTGGGCAGGGGCGCTTCTGAGGCCTGACGTGAGACCTTATCGGGGCTCCTGGGTGTTCGACTGTGCTCCCTTGCCCTCTTGCCCTGGCGAGTCATGCCGACACCGTCATCGGTGCCAAGGTGATTTTACGCGGTATGGAGCGGGAACCGGGGCGTGGGCACCTTTTGCCACGCCCGAGACGATGGGCACAGAGTCCCCCTTTCCACAGGGGGACTGCCAGATCACTTACGGAGTGCGGGAGGTATATCCCGCACCACGGGGCAATGCAGGATTATTGCGATGTCTGCCTATGCATGCAATCGTCTAATTTCATTGCCCATTCAAGGGAGCTGGGGATAGACAACTGAGCTCGCCTGGCCTCATGCCACAAGGCAAGGGACCTTGCCGATGCTGCGCAGCCCAAGCGTGCATGCAGGACGGACCAATGCTGAACTTTTCATGTTATGCTTATGTGTGAGATGGAATCTATGGAGTCGGTTTGAGCAAGTATTGCATCGGCGTGCCCATCTCGCGTCTACCACAAACTTTCAAGGTGGTAGCTCCTTGTAGGGCAAGTGTAGGACGACAAGATGATACTTTGTGCTGATCAAAGACGAGTGGAAACCTATTTTACCACACCAGCCATATTGCCTGTCTCCCAATCCGAGGTCCTCAAGTGCATTGCAAGAAGAGTTGCGGCTTGCACCTTGGCGTGACCCATGGGACCCACGTGGCTCCCCGCCCGTAACCTTTCATGGCGCATGTTTGACACCTCGCGGTCGCGCCAGGAATAATGTAATGCTAACCAATGAACTTCGTCGTACCCAAGGGGTCTGCCCGGGGCCGGCGCAAGACAGGCAGCTGGTGGCCCTTTGCCTTGCACGCAGCTCAGGTACGCCGCGGGCGCGCGATGTAGCAGAGCATGGGCCGGTGCTTTGCCAAGTCCTGACATTCCCGTTACTCTTGGATAAGGAGAAAGAATTCATTGCATTGCGCTGTACACGCGGCTGTGGGTCCTCCACAGACGTGACTTCCTTCACGGTCACTGTCTGTTTTGTCCAGGAGTCCCTTTCCCGGCCCCACAGATTCTGCTGGGGCCCTGCCTAGCCGTCATCTCCTCCATACAGCCTGAGGCGTCTCTGGCCGTCCATGGACTGGTGCTTGGGGGCCTGCTGCTGTTCAGCGGCTTCCTGGGACTATGGGTGCACCTGAACTATGGGCTCAAGTCCGCCGCAGCCCAGTTTGTCCTGAGCCTGCTCTGGCTGGTCATAGCCTGGGAGTTCCTGTCCCAGGTATGAGGCAGGGATTAGCTTGCTCTGCTCTGAGCACATGGGTATCTTGGAATGGGAATGAGATGAGGTGAAGGGTGGACTCATGCTTTGGGAGTAGATGACGGGCGGGTGGTACTGCTCCACCCCTTCGGGCCCCGGCAACAGGTAATGAGAGCGATGTCGCGCCATCCCCGCAGGTGTCGCGCACCATGATGGTCGACTGCGCCATGGCCCAGCTGGAGCTCCAGCAGGAGCGGCTGGCAATGGACATGGACGAGGCCAGCGGCCAGAAGAGTGCTGTGCTGGACGTCCTGAAGCTGCGCATGGTGAGTGCTGGCATGGGGAAGAAAACGCGGCAGCCAGGATTTTGCGATCGCGGGTATGCGGGGCCCTGTACTTTCCCATTGTGGGGGCCTCGGGCTCCCGCAGGGTGTGGGGTGGCAGTGCGTGCCAGCCACCCGATTCGCTGGCCAGGAGCCCCGACGCGCATCCAGCCAACACCCCCGCAGGCAGCCATGGACCACACGCTGACAGAGTTCCAGCACGACTCCTCGCTGCTGTCGGGGCCGGAGGCCGCCGACAAGCTGCGGCGCTACCACCTGCTGCACACCTGGCGCCTGTCGGACGCGTCCGACATCCAGGCCGAGGTGGCGCGCTTCAAGCAGCACGCCCAGCAGGTCCTGCGCCAGCTGACCAGGCAGCGCCGGGAAGGCGACGGGAAGCTGCACGCCCTGAGCCAGAGGGTCAGGGCGGAGCTGAGCGTGGAGGACGCCCAGATGCTGGAGGCCCACCTGGAGGTGCTCTTCGCCGCCACCGAGGAGGTGGGATGTTGGGTGCAGGAGGGGTGAAGGGGTCCTCAGCGATGGCATGTGCTCCAGCCGTGCTGCAGGGGTGGCCCTGCTCAATCAAGAGAATCTGGCCCAACTGATGATGCAGACTGTGGCGGCATCGTGCGGCTACATCGGCCTTACCAAGCTACGATGAGAGTTAAGTTGACTTAATCTCCTGGTCCCGATCCCATGCCCCCTCCCCTCTTCCCCTACGCAGACCATCAGGCGGCTGGAGGCACATGAGACCGGCAGCGAGGCCCTGACCGCCAAGGAGTACCCGCAGCTGCTCAGCAACCTGGAGCGTGCCATGGCCGCCACCTCCGGCCTGATCAGGTGCGTTGTTTTTGTGGGGGCTTGCTCCTCTGAAGTCCAGGTTTGGATCAGTGCTGTGTTTCACTCCCTACCGGGCTGACAGCACCCCCTCCCTTATTCCCTTCTCACCACCATCCCTTCCGTTACAATTCTTCAGGAAAGTGGAGGAGCGTCTGGGCTCCCAATCTACCCCCCTGACCCACAAGGACGCGCTGGCGCTGCTGTCTGGGCTGGACCCCGGCGGCGCCGACCCCGGGAACCGGCTGGCGCTGCAGTCCACGCGGGCCAACGCCAAGCGCACCGCCGACGCGCTGCGGCGCCAGGAAGCCGGCTACTCCGACGACCGCATCCACGACGCTAGCGAGACGGCCCGTGCCTGGCGCCACAAGTGGGAGAAAGCCCTGGCCCTGCCCAGCCTGCACCAGCGCACCGCGGCCTACCTGGATCGCCTGCCCTCCGCCTGCCAGGGCCAGGTGGGCGCTGGCCGCTTGGCGGTGCGCGTGGCGGGCGGTGCGCTGGCCGTCAACCTGGCGTCCATGTGGGGCACGCTGGGCGCGCTGCGCAAGGCCACCGCAATGCTGCAGGGAGGGCACCTGGGCCTGGCCTGACTCGGGGTTGGGAGTGAGCCGTTGAGCGGGGTGATGCCGGTGGGCCGTGCCCGTCAGATCGCCGCCCCGGCAGCTGAGGGGAGCGGGTCCCCAGCAGCTGCTCGCACTGTTTGGAGAGTGCCATGTAACGTGGCAAGCACACTCGAGGGCCGCGGCAGGCGTGCCTGTCTGGGCCAGCCGAGCCGGGTCAGGGCCATGATAGCGCTTCTCAGAATAGGACTCAACTCCCTTCCAATTCGCCCAGGGCCAGCCGAGCCTCTTCCGCGAGCTCGGCCTCCTGGAAGCCTTCCAGCACCTGCGTGGGAAGCAGAGGGCAAAGGCGGTGTCAGTGCCTGTTGCCTTGGGACTCTCTCCATCAATCTTGGGGGACCTCTGCGTCCGCCGTCACTGCATCCTGACACGCACAAAGCCACTCACATTGATGAACGAACGGAGCTTCTCCGGCCGCCTGATCTTCCAGATGCGCTTCTGCAGCGCGGCGTGGGACATGGTCCTGAAGCGGTGCACGTTGTGTGCATCCAGAGCCGACTCGTCCATCGCCGGCGGGGGCCGATACGCCTTCACCCCGCCGCGGTGATCCATGCTGTGTTTGCATAGGAGGGGGTGCCGGGGGGCTGGGTGCTGAACTCCCATCTCCACCGCCTTGTCATGCATATCACTGTCCAGTGGCACTCTGGAGCAGGCCCTGCGCCACAGCCGACCGGGCTGCACATGGACGGGTACCTTTTGGGAGCCAACTGAGATTGGCCAGTCACGTCGTCACCCAGATCCGCCTCAGATCCCTGAAGCCTACGGGAGCGCCGGCGTGGTCCCCCCTCATCTGGAAGGTTGTCTGGCTTGACACGGGGACGGGTGGACTTGGGAGGTCTAGCTGCCACAGTTGTGTGACACCTCTGTATGCCAAGCTCCTGTGAAGGTTAGGGCAGCAGGGTCTTGCGGATAACTCTTAAAGCAACTAAATCCTGTGCCTCAATCACACCCGGGAGCCACCACCACACCTTTAATAGTTTGTCGTTTCGCTCTATTCGAGCCAATCTTTGCCGCTCGTACTCGTTGGGCACGGTCATGGCTTATTATGGTCCTTGTGATCAATTCGTAAAAGTCAGTGCCATGCACCGCACAGCTTGTGTTGGAATACAGCACAATGCGATTGTTTCCATTCGTCTCATCCTGCGGGTGCTGTTTCTGGAAATGCGCCACGAGGAGTGCGAGCGTGATCGCGAGCCGGGCATCTGCTCCTTCAGCGTTCGAAAATCTCCCCACAGGGCGCGGTGATGGTCCATTCCATCCCCGGCCCCCCTCCCACGATCAAGGAGGTCAGGAGGCCCCGCGTCCCTAAATTTACACCAGCGCACCTCAGAGGTTCAGGGCAGGATGCATGAGTGCTCGACATTTGCCACCCGCCGCACACAGTCAGCGTCGTGCATGCAGAATTACAGGCCCTCTCAGGCGTCCGCTGCTGCCGGGCGTGCGCCATCCAGGCCACCCCCCCCCGGCCTCCTCGGCCAGGCTGGGCCCCGGCTTGGCGATGAGGGCGCTGCCCAGGCACCGCTCGCCGTCGTACATGACAAAGGCCTGCTGGGGCGTGATGGCGCGGGCGGGCTCGTCAAAGTGCGCGACCAGGAAGCCCGGCCCGATCAGCTCGTCCTCCTCCAGCAGCGTGCACAGCGCGCTCGTCCGGAACCCCCCCATCCCCAGCGCGCGCAGCGTGCAGGGCAGCGGCTCCTGCCCGTACCGCGCCTTGTACAGGCAGCGCAGCTCCCCGCCGTCCGCCAGCGCCGCGGCGGCGGCGCCGCCGTCCAGCCAGTGCGGCGACCGGAGGAGCGCGGCGCGGCAGCGCAGCGCGGGGTGGTCCGGGCCGCTGGCGACGTGCGCGACGCGCGCGCACACGTCCTTGCCTGCCACGTAGGCCCGCTGCGGGCCGCCGCCGACCGACGCGCGCTGGCCCAGGGTGAGCGCCAGCAGGTTGGCGGCGGGGCCCAGGTCGGCGCCGGAGTCGACGTCGCGGTAGTGCCCGGGCAGCGGCGCCAGGTACTGCTCCAGAAAGGCGCCGAAGCGGCGCCGCCCGACGAAGCATATGCCGGCGGAGGAGCGACGCCCCGCCGCCTCGGCCAGCCCCGCGCCCGCCGCCAGCGCGCGCACCTCGGGCTTGGTCAGGCCGCCCAGCGGGAAGCGCGCGTAGGCCAGGGCCTGAGGCCGCACCGAGGCCAGGAAGTAGGTCTGGTCGCGCGCCGCGTCGCGCGCGCGCAGCAGGCGTGGCGGGTCGCCGGGCTCCAGCCTCGCGTAGTGCCCCGTGGCCAGGGCGCCGCAGCCCAGCGCGGCGGCGCGCTCCGCCAGCAGGTCGAACTTGATGTGGCGGTTGCAGGCCAGGTCGGGGTTGGGGGTCAGGCCACGCCCCGCCTGCGCCAGGAAACCCTCGAAAACGCGCGTCCAGTACTCGCTCACAAAGTCCACCTCGGCCAGGGGGACGCCCAGGTGGCGGCAGACGCGCGCCGCTGCGGCCGCGTCGGCCTCCACTGAGCAGTTGCGGTTCCCGGTCTCCTCCCCCTCGTCCCAGTTGCGCATGAACAGGCCCTGCACATCGTGCCCCGCGCGCTGCAGCAGCAGTGCCGCCACCGCGGAGTCCACGCCGCCGGAGATGCCCACGGCGATGCGGTCACGGGTGGGCGGGGTGCAGTGGAAGGCGCGTCCCGTGCAGGCGCGTGATAAGCGCGTGCCGTGAACAGCCCACCGGCCCAGCATGGCGCCCGGCTCGCGCTCCGGTGTGCCGCCGAGGATCTTTCCTCACTCCGGCTTCTCACGCGCGTCGCCCTCGCCAAAGATGGCCTTGCGCTGCTCCTCCACGGCCGTCGTCCCGGTCTGGATCACCAGCCTGTGGGGAGGATGAGAGGGGAGGGTATGGGGCGGCACCAGGGGCACCAGGGCACGGCAGCACCAAACGCACTGCGTGCTCACTCAGGTACGATGTCGGCACAATGCAATCTCCTCCCCCCGCCCCCCTACACCCCCAAAGCAGCCGCCCACCAGTTGATGGAGGCAGTGAGGCCGACTGCCAGCAGGAGCACGGCGCCCAGGTGCAGGAGGAGGTCTGGCGAGCTTCCCCCCACAGCGTACAGGAGGCCAAGCAGGGTGAGCGCGCAGGCGGTCAGCACCACGTTCAGCAGGATCAGCGTGGGTTTCTGCACTCAAGATTCGGGATGTGGGCATGGTGGGGGGCTCCTGTAAAACTACGAGCACATCGCTTGCACACTCTGGGCGCGGCTCTCCTTTCGAAATTCCATGCCACAGCACATTTACATCCTCTCGTGCAAAATCCCCAGTCCCCATGCTCCCACGTTGACACCGTCGCTCAAGGCCCCCAGGAGGACGTCCTCCAGCCACATGCAAGCTGGTCAGGCCGGGGGCAAGGAGGTGTCGCTTAAGAAAAATGTGTTGAGATGATCCGTCTGAATATGTCGGCTGTGGACATGCATTGCAGCCCTCACAACTGCCAAGCAATGGGAGCTTGTTCGCGCCCGGGCGCGAATTCCCTGCTGTCGAGCATGCTCCGGGAAGGGAGACCCATCGCGCCATCATTCCCTGAGCAGCATCTTCCAGCCATCCCCGGCTTGGCATGGGGATGGTGTCGAAAGATCATCATTCCTCCTCAGGGCCCACCGATCTCGAAATCCGACACATGCACCCCGTCTGACAGTCTCGCGGCGCCCCAGCCCGCACGTAGGATGTGCTGAGCCCCCCGGTGTCACCTGCTGCCTCAGCGGACAGGGGAACCCCGGGCGCCAGGGAATGGCCATGCAATGCACCTTGTACCTCACGACGCCCCGCGGCGCCCTCCTGGGGAGGGCCTCGAGGGGGTGTGCCCCCAGCCTCACCCCCCAGCTCCGAACGGTCCCGCCGACCAGGACGTGCATCCCAGCCCGCCATCGGCCGCACGCCTCCAATGGCGGTGCGCTGGATCCTGAAGACCTGTCTGGCGCAAGCACCGGCACGGCACAGCCCTCCCTATCCAGGGCCCCAGCAGGGCAGGGGCCGGCACGCAGCCTGTCAGACGTGGTGGATGCCGGCATCAACCTGCCCTGGCCCAAGCTGGCCTCCTGGGCGGCGGCCGCCTTTACGTTTTACCAGCTGCGCGAATTCTTTGGGGTGCGTGGTGCTGAGTCTCTTTGGCGGCGAGGAGGAAGAACGGATGGGAACCTGTCAGTGCCTGGTGGGAGCAAGACCTACATGGGTGGCGATGGGATGCTTGGTGCCTGCCATTCCCCTCAACTCAGAACCCCAAGCACCCACCCCTCCCACCACCAACCCAACCCCGCTCGCCAGATCATGATGGGCACCTTCATCGTATCCTTCATCGGCAACGGCTTCGTGAACTCGGCCCAGAACACCCCCCTGCTGCGCCGGCTGACGCCCAGCGCGCGCCGGCACGTCCTGGTCTCTGCCTACTTCATCGCCATCATCTCCATGTTCTGCCTCTTTGGCGTCCTCATCATCCCGGATGTTGTGCGCGAAGGTTTCGACTTTGTTCAGCGCCTCCAGACCGACAACATCTGGGTGGTGGTCTTGCAGAAGATGCGCGATGGCCTAGGGTGAGTGACTTTTACTTGGATGGGTTGTCGTGGATTGGTGCGGTGGAGCAGGAGAAAGGCTGGGGTGCTTGGGGACTGGTGCAGATGGGGAAGGGAGCCGTGACAATCACAGGGTTTGGGACCCATACAGGGCTACGGAAGCTGACTCACGGCTAAAATTTCTACTGCAAGCTGTAATGACAGAATCCGACATGGTTGCACTACCGGCGCTGCGCTTCTCAGATCGACCATTCGACATGTGCCCATGTCTGGCCGCCCACCCCACGTTCCATTGCCCCAACCAACCAACCAACCTCCCTCAAAATCCCTTCCACCCAAAACAGTGATGGCGTGATGGACGCCATGGAGCGCTTCCTCCTCATCGCCTCCAGCGAGGACGTGACACACGCCATCAACTACACTGAGCTGGATGCGGTGAGTGTGGGAGAGCGCGGCGGGGCAGGGCGTGGGATCCTAGGGAGGGGGTGCTGTCGCCCAGGTGTCTCAAATCCAGGTGGCACAGGCGCTGCGGGGGTCTGCCGCGCGGGGCGTGCCTGCGCTCGCAGCAACATCCCGACTACACACCCATCGTCACCCACGCCAGGTCATCGGGACAGCGCGGACGCAG
Organism: Auxenochlorella protothecoides; assembly: GCF_000733215.1. Lineage (NCBI taxonomy): Eukaryota > Viridiplantae > Chlorophyta > Trebouxiophyceae > Chlorellales > Chlorellaceae > Auxenochlorella > Auxenochlorella protothecoides. The sequence goes on from NW_011934289.1 coordinate 234,688, forward strand.
TACCTGGGAGTGGCGCTGCAGAAGGTACTGCGGCAGTACACCAATGCCGCAGCCACCTTCACCACGGAGATTCTGTCCTTCACCTCCCGATTTGCCATCCAGGTCTTGTTTGGGCGGGGGTGTGGAAGGGGAATTTGAGAATGGAATTAAGCTGTGGCATCGGATGGAGGGGCTGGTAAGAAAGACCTGGAGTGTGGCAGGGTAGCTCCTCTTGATGCCGCCGGCTCACAGTCTTTGGGAGGCTGGAGGCAGTCGTGACTTTCTTACCCACACTGTGCCCACATCGTTTGCACAAAGGATGCCAACATGTCTGATACCACCCTCGTCTCTCTTCTTGATTTGGCCCTGGCAGCTTTGGTTTTGTCCCCTTTCCCTGCCCATGAAGAGAGTATCAGTAATCTAAGAACGACTGGAGGGGCCCTGGGTGGCGCCTCGGCCATGCTGCCCTCCCTCCTTTCTCCCTTGCCCTCACCGGCAGGGGCGAATTAGGAGGGAAGGTGGCGGCGTGGCCGAGGCACCGTGCGCCCGTGCTCGCCCCTCCCCCTCGTTCCCTGGGGCGCAGAGGGGGCCTGCGCGGCAGCCTCCTCGGCCGCTGCTGGGTCCCCCCCTGTGCCCGGGTCACCGCCGCAGCACCCAGTGCGTGGCATATGCTGACAGTAAAGGCGAATCTGAGGCCATTTTTGGACACACGCGTGCATTGTTAGCCTGAGCAGGCGACGTTTGCCTCGATTTTTCAACATGCTTTCACTGTGCTCCTGCTGTTTCTCTGTCCCCGCATCGTCGAGTGAGGGTTCCCATCCTCCCACGAGCAACCATCTTCATCCTTCGAGGTCCTTGCACCCTCCCAGCCTCCGTCCCTCCATCCTTCATACTCACCACCACAACACCTGCGTCGCCACCTCCCTCTCAGACCTCGTGCCACCTGCCCTGCACACCTCTCACACTCCCCCTTCCCCCCTCCCTCTCCCCTCCCCATCCTGCAGCTGGGTGTGTCCCTCATCCTGTCCTTTATGATGGTATGGGACCTGCCGACCATCGCCTTTGGCGTCTCCTCTCTGCGCACCTCCCGTCTGGCCCCCATCTACAACACCGTGGCGCCCTCCCTGGAGGTCTTTGCCACCCTCTTCGGCAAGGCCCTGCAGTGCCAGGCCCAGATCGCTGTGGTGAATACCTGCCTCACCGCCCTGGGCATGTGGGTGCTCCAGATCCCGGGCCTGGGCCTGCTCTCCCTTTTCGTCTTCATCTGCGGCTTCATCCCCATCGCGGGCGTCATCATCTCCACCTTCCCCATCGCATTTGTCGCGCTCACAGAGTACGGCTTCACCAAGGTGCGCGGGTGTGGTTTGTGAGGCGCGGGGTCGACCCCGCCCCCTCCACCCTGGCAACCTTGCTCAGCCCCGTGAGATCCCCATGCGGCCCCTCCCTCCTCAATCCCCCCCTCCCAACACATCCACCAGCTGGCGCTGGTGCTGGTCATGGTGACGGGCGTACACTTTGTCGAGGCGTACGGCCTCAATCCAGCCATCTACTCCGCGCACCTCAAGCTGCACCCGCTCCTGGTGCTGTCAGTGCTGGTCTTCGCCGAGCACTCCCTGGGCGTCTGGGGCCTGCTCCTGGCCGTGCCCCTCACGGTATTCACCTTGGACTACTGCATACGCTACCCCGCCTGCTCAGTGACAGGCGAGCGTGTGGGGCAGGGCTTTTTGGGGAGTGGGCATGGGGAAGGGGGGGTTGTGGAAACAGCTGAATGCCTGGCACACGTGTGGCATCCGATGCCTCGGGGCGCAATGACAAGCACGGACACCACAGCTCAACACCTCCACATGCCAACATCCCCCTATCCGCAGATGTCGCCGCGAGGGAGCTGGACAGGGTGACTTTTGACCCCGTGCGGTCCCTTGACTTTGACGCCTCGCTCTGAGTTTACTTCAGGGCCGCGGGGGGTGTCACACCCCCTCGCTCTCAGGTCCTCCGTCTGGAACTCATCTCCTTGGCCATCATGCTTGTCTGGTGTGAGAGTTGCCGTCCTTGTCCATATCAGAGACGTTTGGCTGTACACTGTACGAAACACGATCGGGGGCCGCAATGGAGATCCACGACATCAAGAGACATGGAGATCAAGCCCATCGGCCTGGCGCGCCAAGGGCAGCGCAGATGTGGGGAGTGCACGATTCTTTTCCCAAAGGTCATCTTCCTTCACAACTTGCCGCGGGTCTGATCGCACGGTCGTCACTATGCCGGAGAAGGCCGTCGCCCACCGCGGCAACGCAGGCAAAGCTGCCATTTTTACAGCGGGCATGCTCACGACGCTCATCGCCCGACTCTCTCATGCCTTCAGTGAGTAGGTTGTGGGGCGGCATGGCGGCATACCGCGCCGACGTGCTCTGGGTTGGAATTTCATACCCAGCACCTGTCTTGCAATCCTCTTTGCACCCCGATGTTAGAAGCAGTGCCCCTACACATCACACAACCCTGTGCAGTCGAGGGCCTGGCCTTCACCTTCTCCCCCAAGGGTGGCGCCGTGGTGGTGGGCACAGAGCTGGCCATCCTGGCGTATGCGGTGGGCCCGGGCAAGCCCCTGGGCATTGCCTGGCGGACCGTCGCGCTGTGCACACTGGCGCGCGCCTCCTACGTCCTGGTCATCACCGCCCGCCGGCACGGCTTCAAGGAGCAGGAGTCAGTCTGGGACTGGGTGCCGGAGGGGGACGGCATGGAGTCGGGCGCCTGGAGCGTGCTGCGCCAGCTCGCCATCTCCTTTGGAAAGTGAGGCATGGGGTCTCGGGTGGGGAATGTGTCTCTGTGTCACCGCCGGGGATGGCGTGCTTGCATCGAGCTGAAGCGGCGCCAAGGCCTGCGCTGTAGACTGTGCCTTGCCCGGATGGACCGCCAAAGCCGCCGAGGCCGTCGCCCAGCTGGCCCTCTGACGTACTCAGGACGGCGACCCCCCCGGAGAACAGGAATTCCTGCCTAGTCCCAGCGCACCCCTCTCACATCCCTAGCACGCTCCCTCCCTGCACTCGCCTGCCCAGGATGCGGGATGACAACGAGGAGATCGCAGAGCTGCTGTCGCACGATCACCTGCAGCCGCAGGAGCTGGCGGCGCGCATGTACTACATGTACTGCGAGCACTGCCGCGCGCCCGTGACGGAGGCCATCGAGGAGGGTACCCCCGCCCCGCCCGACGCCCTGCGCGCACTGCGGCGGTACCGGCGGTACGCCGTCCTGGTCTACGACGCCGTCACCGAGTCGAGCCTGAGCGAGGCGCTGGCGGAGCGAGGCTACACCCTGCTCTTCGCCGAGTTCGAGCCGGACATGGGCTCCGGCTGCCCCGCCTTCTTCTGCGCGGTGCACGAGGAAGGGCGGGAGGTGCTGCTCGTCATCCGCGGCACCGCCAGCCCGGAGGACGTGTTCATGGACGTGCTGGCCACGGGCGAGTCCTTTGACGACGAGGACATCCTGTGCCACTCAGGCATGTGCAAGGCGGTGCGGTACCTCAGCGCCCGCTTCCGTGCGCTCCTCATGCCCATGCAGGAAGCAGGTGAGGGGGGGGCAAGGGTCGGGGGCCGGGGTGGTGGTGCACCTCCCCTCCCCATTGGAAGAGCTTGGAGCGGCCGAGATCCCTCCCCGCCATGCCCTTCCTGGCGGCAGGTCCTGGGAGGTGCTGCCGCTCCAAGTCAGCACCCCCACCCACCCGCCCACCCAACCTGCTTTGTCCCCGGCAGGGTACCAGGTGACCATCGTTGGCCACTCGCTGGGCGCGGGGGTGGCCTCACTGCTCACCGCCTATTTCAAGCGCAAGGGTATGGACCCGCGCCGGCTGCAGTGCGTGGCCTACGAGACGCCGCCCTGCATGGACCTGAGCCTCGCCCGGGACTGCCAAGGTAAGGGACGTGGCGACGGCGGGGAAGGGGAGGGGTGGAGGAGAGGAGTCTCCAGCGCGGATCCCTGGATGGAGTGTGGGTGGAAGCACCTTCCACAGGGGCCCGTCGGCTGGCACGAGAGGGTGTCTTGTGCGTCCAGGGTGTGGTGCAGCTCGTGCCAGCCCCGCCATGCTCGCCCAGCCCACGCCGCGCTTTCCTCCGCCCCGCGCAGACGTCGTGCTTACCTTGGTGCATGGCGACGACGTGGTGCCGCGCATGTGCGCCGAATCGCTGGCCTCGTGAGTGGGCTCGCCTGTGTGCGAGGGCATGTCCGATGCGTCAGGGGGGCGCGTTGGCAGGGGCAGCGTGGTCATGTGGCTGCAGTCAGGCAACGCCAGCTGCCTCGATGCTGACCGCAGCTCCAGCACGGTCGGGGTGGGGGGGTTGGCACGGTCCACGCTGCTTCTCATCGCATCGATCTGCCGCTCTCCCCCACCCCCCTGCCTGCTGCCGCTGCTCGCCTGCCCTCACGCCAACGCCCGATCCCCCACGCCACACCAGCTTCCTGGAGGACCTGGTGGAATTCGACTGGGAGCCCGTGGCCGAGAAGGAGGGCGTGCCCAAGGGCCTGGAGCTGATGCAGACGCTGAGCTCCTTCTTCCCTTGGGGCGGCGGCGCCGGCGGCGGCCAGGGCAAGGAGGACACCGAGCGCGCGCTGTCCCACGCCGCCAGCGACGTGCGCGGCGCCGCGGAGCACATGGGCAACCGGGAGCACCCCGACGGCGTCACCGAGGCCGGCGGGCGGCAGCGCAGCAGGACGGGGGTGTACAAGCCCTTCATCCCGGGCCGCATCGTGCTGGCGGCGCGGGACGAGGCCGGCGCGCCGCGGCGCACACTGCTCCCGGACCCCAGCTCCTCGGTCCTGCGCGCCTTCCGGCTGACGGGGAGCACCATCTCCGACCACTTCATCGACAGCGCGGAGCTTGGGGAGGTGCTGGGGGAGGAGGAGGGCGAGGACGAGAGGGAGGAGGAGGGCGAGGACGAGAGGGAGGAGGGTGGGGCTGGAAAGAGGCGCAGGGGCAGGACATCTTCCACTCCCCCGGGCAACGGGCCAGACCCGGAGGACAGCCCCGCTGCGGCGCGGGCGCAGGAGGGCAGGGACTGACTGCGCGCGCCCGGGTGATCGCTTGCATTGCTCTTGCCATTGACATGCATCTGTGTGGCCTGCTGCATTTTCCTCTCCCCTGCTCAGCCACCCTATGACTCATCACTGTTCCATTGCCCCCCTGTACCACTGCCCTGGTTGCGGCCCTGCTCCTGGCCTTCATATCAAGCCCCTCTGGTCCTTTTTGTTTGTATTGCTACTCTTCATGCACCCCCATCGGGTAACCAGCTGCTCATAAGCTGCTGGCCTACGAGTCCTTGCCAGCTTGATGCGGTTTTGTTATATGACACTCAAACTAAGCAGCTCTGAGCCCATAACTTGGGCATACCTGGGCTTGTCAGGGCGCAAGGTTGTACCCTCAAGGGACCCCAGAAACTGACTAGCCGGGTGAGGAGGTCCTTACAAACATGAATTCTTCTCAGGCAAGCAGAAGACCATCACAAGGGGATGGGGTTGAACTCCTCCTCGTCATCTGCAGATGGGGAGGGATGTCGTTTGGTGAGCCTACACCTGCCAGCCAACATTGCCACTGATGCAGCATTACAGTCATGGAGCCACCCGAGGGTGGCACACATGAAAAGCAATGAACCAACACCGCTATCCCCCCCCCCCCACGTTTGCTGCCACTCTGGCTCTCACCTCCCAGCGACTTGTTGGCCTCGACGACGATGGGGGCAATTGCGAGGGCAATGGCAGCCACGGTGGCCTCGGTCCCAACGGGGCTTGTGAAGACTGGCAGGGGGAATGGCAAAGGGGGGAAGATAAGTTGGAATAATCCTTCAGACTTGATGCCGCATAATTCTGATACTCAAGTTGCCGCTATTAGTGAAGGGGCAGATGCAAATCAAGTTGAAATCAGCAGAGTCTGCATCCTATTTGATCCCAGAAACCACTCACTGTTGTGGTGCCCGGGATCAGCAAGGTGGTACTGCAGGGACTCGATGGGGCCCTTGCCCCAGACCGCTGCCTGGGATGCAAACCCAACCAGTGCCACCTGGAATTGAGCAGAGGGTGAATTGGATGAGAGCGGTCAAAGACAGCATGATGATGTTGTCGATTGTTGCTGCGGCTTCGATCGTGCACTCATGTTTCCAACTCAAGCCAGCCTTTGAGAGCCACCACATCCAAACTCAGGTCTCACCATCGCAAGCCTGCCGTTCTTGACCTCCTTCTCGCGCATCTCGTCGCTCAGGAGCTTGGCGGGGTCAAAGGGGTGCATCCCAAATGCGCCGGACTGCACACGGGGCGGAACATTGCGTTTGTTGTCCATCGGGCCCATCAAACATGCCCGGCTACCACACTCTCCCCTTTCCGTCCTTTGCACAGGTAACACAACTCAAACACCGTTGCCTGCTTCAGGACCCGCACCTCGCCGGTCTTCTCCCAGCCCCGGGCCCGCAGGCCCTCCAGCACCGCAAACGTGGCAATCTCTACAAGGATGAGGGTCTTGTTGTCGATGGGGTACTGCTCCGCCCCCGCCTTCCACCAGGGGGGCAGACCGACTGCCTCTGTGAACAGGATTCCAGCCACAGCCGCCATTGCCCTGGCAGAGGTTCCAGGTGAGTGAGCAAGCTTGACAAACCATCTGAAACACGGTGGAGTGGCCATGGCAACAAGTATGTGTGGAGTGGCTCAAGCATGAACAAGCATTAGGTAGGGTGTATGGAGCTGCAACCTATGCACAGGAAGGAGGACCCTTGCATCTATGCAGGATATCCAATACCTCCCAAAAACAGATTCCCCATCTGGTCCCTTGATAGGCTAATGAGGCTCACCAGCGTCCGTTCGTGAGCTCGCCCTCACGATAGTAAGCCAGGAGCTCCGGCTTGACACCCAGCCTCAGCGGGTCGAATCCATAGTCACCGGGCAGGCTGCCGTCCAGGTGCTTGGGGCGCTTGGCACCTGCTCGTAGGTGGTGTGTCGGTCATGGTCCCGACAAGGAGGTGAATTCAGAACGTGCATCTTCGGCATCAACGTCCTCCATACCTGGGTACCATGTGCCGCGAGCATGGACCTGGACGGTCGACCTACGCGAGGGTGGAGCAGGGCTCGCCCGGAACTGCGTGGCCGGCCTGTACAGGGCGCTGCCAAGAGCACAGGTCGCCATGTTGATCAGAATGCTGGTTTATTTGCTTGGACACCGTGGTTTGACGACCTTCAAGCACCTTGCTCTGATGTCGATCTGGAAAGGGTCAGGATCCGATTTGCCGAGACATGTGATTGAGGATGTACAGTCGTGTACCGCTTTCCGAAGGCTTAAACTAAACCTGCTCTACTCTTTCCGTTTTCAAAAGCAGTATGGTTTTTTTTGAAATGGAACATGAGTATAAAGTAATGCATAAAGTTGGGGACCGTATGCTTGTAATGGCTATCGTTCTCATGGAGCATCCATCTCTACAGGCACGAGAGGTTGCACAGGCATCGATGGCTAGGGACATGCATCGCACCCCGTGGGACCCACACATTGCGGTTTTATTATTCAACGAATGCTAGTGAGGTCATGCATGCTCAGTAGATGGTCGAATGTAATCTCACGTCGACGTCCTTCTGACGTGGCAAAGCACGGCAGGCCGAGAGCCAGCTATGCGCGACCGAGTCTCGATGCGTTAGCGTAGGGCCACTGTGCAGGTACTTTAGGCTCTGCAGTGTATTACAATTATTATAAAATATCTTACTACGAGGTCTGGCTCGCCGAGGAGAAACGGAGGTGCTCAGGGCCTTGAACTCCTCTGTTGATTTCGGACAGAAACTCAGAGAGACGCTCAATGACGCGCCCGCGTTGATACCGACGGAATCCTGCAGCGAAATCGATCCATCATGCGCGCGGTGCCATGTGGGCGTGTCTCCTGTTTACTCCCGGTCCAGGGCGCGACCACCTGCACATTCGTCAGGACCGCCAAGTCTGGCACTCGAAGGGGTCTGCATGGCCTCCCAGGGTACCGGGCGCGCAGCTCACCCCCCCTGGCCGCCAGTACCTTTGAGCGTCTCGAAGCCGACTTCAGGTCCACCTGGCACGAGGACCTCCTCTCACCCGAGCTGCGCAATGCGGAGGGCGGCCAGCACACCACAGCGCCGTGTCCCAACGTTCACAATGATCATCTCGACGACCTGGGCCTCGAGATCGGCGCCACATACAGGCAGCCACCCAAGATCTGGCAGGGCGAGGTCGTGGCTCACCTGCTGTCCGGCTTCTTTGACGAAGCCTACCTGAGCACCGTTCCCACCCACACGCTGAACTGGGTGATCAAGGTGACGGTCTTCATTGCGGGGGAGGGGGGACTTTTTTGCTTTGATGAATACCGGCCTGAGTGCGAGGAGCAGATTGCGGCGGTGCGGTGTGAGTCTCCAAAGTTCTCTACTTGCTAGCCTCCTTATCGCAACAGGCACGTGGAGTTGCTGTGAAGCACCTCGCATAATGCTTCCCATACCGCTATGCTTGGCGCATCACCCCCAACCCCCCCCACCACACACACTCTTCCCCCATTCCTCCCCCCCCCCCCAATTTCAAGGTGCTGGGCGAGCGGCAGCAGGCGCGCCTCGCCCTCCGGCTGCTGGAGTGGATGCGGGGCCGGGGCGCGGCCAACCCCCACACCTTTGCCAAGTACTGCGAGGCGGCCGGCGCCGCCGGCGACCCGGGCGCGGCGCTGGCGCACTGGCGCCGCCTGCTCCGCGAGTCCCCCGCCCTCCTGGCCTCACCTTTTGTGGTCACTGCCCTCCTCCGCGCCTTCACGTGCGCGCAGGACGCGGCGGGCGCGGCCGCCGTGCTGGCCGAGGTCCAGCGCTCTGGGGTGGGTGAGGCCAGCCGCTTCGCCGTCGGCCAGGTCATGGCGGCCTGCATGCGCGCGGGGCTGCCCGGCGCCGCGCTCGCCGCCTTCCGCGGCCACAGGCGCCAGGCGCTGCGGGCGGGTGTCGGGGAGGGGGAGGGAGAGGGGGCGAGGGGTCCGCACGCCACGCCAGCCGCCGACGCGGGCGCCGCACCGGCCGCGGACACCCACGCCGGAATGTACATGATGGCGGTGCGGGCGTGCGCGCTGACGGGGCGTGCAGACCTGCTGCCGGGCCTGCGCGCCGGCATGGCGCAGGACGGCATCCCGCTGGACGGCGAGCTGGGCATGCGCTTCCTGCGCGCGCACGGCGGGGCGGGGCAGCCGGAGGAGGGCCTGGCCGTGCTGCGGGAGATGCGGGAGGGTGCGCGGTGTAGGAGGGTGGGGGCTGGGGGGGGCGGGGGAGCATCTCGAGGGACCAGGACTCCCATTCCGCGCCTAACCCTGACACCAGGCCACGCCGCCCCTCTTTGGCGGTGGCCATGAACCCCGGCCCCAGACCCCCTTAACTTCACACAACAGGTCCCACGCCGCCCAACCGCTGGCACCGCCGGGCGCTGCTCCTGGAGTACTGCGAGGCGGGCTCCCCCGCCCGCGTGGAGGCCCTGGCGGCCGCACTGGAGGCGGGGCACGGCCTGCGGATCGACGCGCGGCTGCTGACCTCGGTGCTCAACGCCTTCTCGCGCGTGGACGGCGGCGTGCCCGCCGTGCGCGCCGTGCTGCGCATGGCGCGCCGCCGCGGCGTGCCACTGCGTGGCCCCCTGGCTGCGGCCGCGCTGTCTTGCCTGCAGTACGGCTGGCCGGCGGGGCCAAGGGGGGTGGTCGATGTCGGCGGGGCGGCGTGCCAGTCGAGCCAGACCGAGACCGGGCCCCCGGCGGCGCTGGGCGAGGACAGCCCCGCGCACAGCCACGCCCCCTACACCAACCGGGTGGGGTTCGTGCGCCTCTCCCGCCGAGCGCGCCCGCGCCTGCCCGACCCCGCTGCGCGCCGCTGGGTGCGGCGACTGGCGGAGGCCACGTTCGCGCGCGCCGCGCCGTTTGCGCTGCGCGCGCTGCGCAGGGCCGCGGACGCGCGGCACGACGCCCTGGCCCGGCCGCCGCCGCCGCCGCCAAGGGTGCCCGAGGTGGGCCTCTGGAACGCGCTGATGGCGGTGTACATGGCGCTTGGGGAGGCGGGGGCCGTGCTGCACACGCTGCGTCGCATGGACGCCGACCCGGCCTGGCCCGCCCCGGACCTGGGCTCGCTGAACACCGCCGCGGAGGCCGCCAAGGCCCTTGGGCGGGACGCCGAGCTCGCCGAGCTGGATGCCAGGGCCGAGCGCCTGGCGCGGGGGGCGCCGGCCGGCCGGCGCGACGGCGAGGCGGCGGCGAGGCGGGCCGGGGGCGGCCCGCGCCGTGAGCGGCGGCCGGCACCGTCGGAGGGGAGCCATGCCCTGGGGCCCCAGGCGCGGCAGGCGGCGGTGGCGCACATCCGGGCGCCCTGGGAGTGAGGGTGCCCTGGCGGTGGGTGGGGCCGGGTAGACGACTCAGCCTCGGGATGTACCGTCTCGAGAGCATGTAGAATGCACGCATCAAACCCTGGCGTCCCTGTACTGATTCAGCACCCCCTGAATGAACCATCTGCAAAGTAGCCATGTTTCAGGATGTTGGGAATGCCATCCTCCATTCGCTTGGGACATGCTATCAGCCTCCCTCCCAAATTACCGGAACCATATTCATCCCACTCAATCCTCTCTGTGCCTGTCGGGTCACCCACTGTAATGAAATGAATACTCAATGCTGCCAGCTGAGCGAACCGTCCTGTCCTGGAAGGGCCTTTACACGGTGAACAAGGGTGCCTGCTCAGCACCCCACACAGCAAAGGCCCGGCCCTCTCATCCCAGCCGCGTCACTCCTTGCTGGTGATGACAAAGAGGCCCAGAGCCGCGATGAGCAGCACTTTGACAATGGGGTAGTCATTCATGATGATAGTCACCTGGCCTATGTAGGGCAGATAGCCAATCACACGACCCATGATGTGGTGCCTGCCCAGCCACCGCACGCCCCGGGGATACAGCGACCGATCGTCGCCCCAGTTGTTGTCACCCTGGGGATTGATTGTTGGGATTTGGGGGGAATTGGGGCGACGAAATGGAGGGGGACATCGCGAGGCTGCATGGCATTCGAAAAGGATGAGCATGGCATAGCAGCCGAAATGAGGGAGTGGCCCTGGTACTCAAGGAGCACCCCGCTTCATGCCTCCAGCTCTCGTGACACCAGCATGGCAGAGCATCTCAAATTCACCGTGCCGAGCCACACCTTGGTGAGGATGTCGACGGCGCTGATGTTGTTGTGCCGCTCGTGCACCTTGATGATGCGGTGGACGATGGGGATTTCGCGGTCCCCGGCGTTGAACACGATGATGTTTCCGGTTTCGATGGGGCCCTTGGGCTGGTCCAGGAACAGGATGTCGCCCCTGTAAAATCCCGGCTCCATGCTCCCGCTCAGCACCACCACAATCTGCTCGAGGAGGTGCCGGGAGGGTGGTGGGGGGTGGACCGCCGGGGAACGGAGCGGTGGAGAGGGCACCTTGGGGATCATCCTGAGTGCACCCCCCTCCACATGTGGCTATGCCTGGCAGGTGCCCAGCCTCACCCCTGCCCTTTGGGCCTCACCGGAGACTCGCTGCCAGTGACAAGGACAAGGAACTTCCAGATCATGAGGGCAGATGTGATGATGAGGCCTGCAGGATGGGGGTGGGTGGGAGCAGCCTGGAGGAGTTCTAATTCCAATGCAGATCGATCATATACTCAGAAAGACACAAGGAGCTGCGCAATGGTTGGGCCAGCGTACCGAGGTTCACTCCTTGTAGCAGGAGCTGCCTCTTCTGCATCTTCTTCACCTCGGCCACAGCCGATCGTATTAGTTGCATCACGGAGCGGTGGTTGGGTGACCACTCCCACCAGCGCCTGCCCTTGCCCACAGAAGCCTTGTTACCCTGCCAGCAGCACAGATGCTGACAAAACTACGTATCGTATGGCACCTGTATATAAACTTCAATCGCTGGGAGCGCCAGTCTCTTCATATTAACGAGTCCTCGATTTTGATGCGCGAGCGCGTGTGATGGTGAGCTGGCAGCGATCGATGTCCATGCCCTCCGACATCACCTATATGAATGCCCCTCCATGGCAGCCCAACGTACCACCCACTCCTCGCCATGGGCATCCCAGGATTTAATTCCTGGGTCAGGAAGGAGTACCCTGAGGCTTTCGTCCCTTTCGAGCGGGGCAGGAGGGTGGACCACCTGTACGTGGACCTGGCCTCCACCCTCCACACGGTGCTCCGCAAGTCCCGCACCCCTGCACAGCTGCATCGCCGCCTGCACAGCCGCCTCGACAACTATCTAGCCAGATTGCGTCCATGCAAGAGGGTGGTGCTGGCCCTGGATGGGCCCGGGCCCCTTGCAAAGCTCCTGGAGCAGAGGTCAGATCGCTGGGATGGGGTGGCCTGGGATCAGGACTGTGGCGTGCTGGTGAGGCCCTGAACGATTGGCTTGTTGGGAAAGCCAGGCATTTGAGGTGACCACTCATGAAATTGGTAAGGATCAGCCCAGCGCTCACGCTGTCCCAGCCCTCCTGGCCCCTCCCCCATCCCGCACAGGCGGCGCAGGTCCAAGATGAAGGTCGCGCCCGAGGTGCCTGAGGCCGGTGAACCTGGCAGCGAGGCCTCCCTGTCCCCCCTGGCCCTCACCGCGGGCACGCCCTTCATGCTCAGCGTGCACGCCTCCCTCCTGATCTACATTGCGCGGCGGCTGGCCAACCCACGCAATCGGGGCCTCGTCTTCGAGTTCTCCGACTCCACAGTCCAGGTGAGGGATTTGAATGGTTGCTACCCGGGACATGTTGCATGCTTGCAAGATCAGAGAAGAGCTCCTGTTTAAGGACTGGATGCTCCACAGTAGGTTTAAAGCAGGGGGGTATTCTGCTCCTGTGCTCTGGGCAGGATGTCTTCTCACAGGCTGGCGATGCATCTGATTCTTGATCATCTCACCATGCTGTTTCGATCGGATACTGCGTGTCTGTCTTGCCTGCTCTGCGATGGCGAGGGGCCCGCCACCCAACCCTCTCGCAAGCCCCCCCTCCTCCACACTTCCCCCCACCTTGCCATTCAGGGCGAGGGCGAGCTGAAGTTGCTGGCCAAGCTGCAGGACCAGGGTGGCGGGCGCGGCGCCCCCACCCCGGGCGACACCCACGTGATCCTGGGCGGGGACAGCGACCTGTACCTGATCGCGCTGGTGGCGCCGCGCCCGTCCGTCTTCATCGCAGCCGACGCCGACATCCCGCACCTGGGGGCGCCGGCGGACCAGCTCACCGTCTTCTCCCGCGCCGCGCTGGCCAACGTCTGGGGGCCCCACGCCGATGTGGCGCGGCTGGGCCTGGACCTGTGCCTGCTGGCAGTGCTGACCTCCGGCAATGACTACCTGCCCGCCATCCAGGCGAGCCTGGGTTGGGTAGGGGGAAACCAGGAACGGGTTTGACTCTGGACCAACCAAGGGTCCCGCCCCGCAGCCCGGTCCGCTGTCACGCCAACATGCCTGCGCATCGATGCACCACCCCTCCATGGACACATCCACAACCCACCTCAAGACAGGGCCTGGTGCTGAAAGGGGGCGACCGGCCCGGACTCTGGGACCTGCTGCTGGACCTGCGGCGCCGGCGCTCGGCCGTCGGCCCCTGCCACCTCGCGCGGCGCGGCCGCTCCGGCGCGCTGACGCTGGACCGCGCGACCCTGGCCGCCCTGCTCTGGCGCTCCTACCAGCAGCGCGTCCTGGCCGGCGGGCCGACGCGGAGCGCGGCGCGCGCAGCGCGCCCGGCGGCCGGCGCCGGCGGCGAGGGCGCCTGGGCGCTGGGCCCGGCCCCGGAGCCCATCCCGCGCCCGCTGGCGGAGCGCGCGGCGCGCCCCACGCTCGCCTTCCTGGGCGCGCCCGACGCGGAGCGCTACATCGCCGGCCTGGAGTGGGTGATCAACATGTATGCGCGCGGACGGGTGCAAGACTACCGCTTCACCTACGACCTGGCGGCGCCTACGATCCTGGGCCTGGTGGCCAGCCTCGCGCACGGCCAGGCGGCGGTGGAGGACGGCGAGGAGGGAGCGGAGGAGGGGGAGGGCGCCGAGCGGGGTATGGCTGGCGGGGAGTCGTGCGGGCCGGAGGGTGCCCAGCCGGCGCTCGGCGCCGGGCGATTGGCAAGGAACGGTCTGAAGAGGGACCAGGCGGCGGCGAGGCCTAATGGCGCGGCACGCCAGCCAGGTGGCGCCGACGCGGAGTTGGATGAGAAAGCGCACGGATCTAGAAACAATCGGCCCCCAGCGATGGACATGGAGAGTGCCGTTGCGCCCCGGACTCCGCCCCCAGCAAAGAGCCCTGCCGCCCCCAGCAAACGCCCGAGGGACGAGGACCTGGCCCCTGCGCTGCCCCTCCCGCCGCCGCCGGCCTCGCCGCAGAGCCCCTCCATGCAGCCCCTGATCCCGGCGGCGTGCGCGCTGGCCACGCTGCCGCTCAGCGGCAGGCAGTTTGCGGCCAGCGCGCTGCAGCACCTCATGGACGACGGGCAGGGCGCGGCCCTGCGCCACGTCTACGCGCTGTGCCCGACGTGCCAGCGCATCGGCGCCGAGATCGCGGCTGGTAAGTGGGCTGGTGGGGTGGGGAGGGGAGAAATTTGGTGGCATTATCCAGCGTTGTTACTGCGGGATGCGTAATCCAGTACTCATCACCCAGAGGTATGAGGGGCGGGGCGGGATTTGGCATCACCCATCTCCCGAGCCTCATGTTGTGCCCTTAGACCTTCAATCCCCCCCCCCGCCATACACACACCCACCAACAGCCAACAAGGAGCTGGCGCGGGTGAGGCTGGCCGCCACGCAGCCCGTCACCGCCGCGCGGGCCGATGGCCAGCCGCCGGCGGCCCATGTGCTGCTTGCCGAGGAGGCATACCGCGCCTGCAAGGTCGCCGAGGCCGAGGCGCTGGCCGCGCTGACCGCGCTGTCGCAGGCCCAGGTTGCGCACATGGAGGAGGCGCACCCTTTCCAGCCTTTTCCAGTGGACGACGTCGAGGCGGCGGTGGCGGGGGTAGACGTGCGGCAGTACCCGAGCGCCGAGCGGCCCCTGGCGGGGTTTGGCAGGGACGTCCAGATCTGGTGAGGGGCACGTGGGGGGAGGGTCGGGAGCAAGGGGTCAGACCACTGAGCCGAGCATGAGCTTGGGGACCTTTTGCTGTGGCCTCTCAAGACTTGAGCCGGAGCGTCGTGGCGATGTTCCACCCACCCACCCCATCAGACCCCTTCCTCAAAACTGCAGGTTTGACGAGTCTCGCCGACCACCTCGCTCCCCACCCCCCGCCTGGTGGAAGCCGTGCCAGGACTTTCTCGCCGCCCACCCCAGCATGTCCAGGGGTGACGACTCGTTGACCCCGGGCATCGTCTGCCGCCCAGTGGCCCCGCACCCGACGGATCGGGTGGCGAGGCCGCGCCCGGCGCGGCAGCAGCAGAGGCCGCCGGCGGCCTGCTGGGGTTCCGCCGCTCCCAGGGTCTGGAGGGGGCGCGCATCCCTGTGTCGCCAGCTGGCGCTCGCCCGGTCCCTGGTGAGGAGGTGATGGCATAATAGGTATCTAATGAGGGCAGAGGATCGGCATGTCCTCTGCTGGCGCATCCTGCCCAAGACATCCCCCTCCTGCCTAGCACTGGCCGCTCTCCCTAACAGAGTGTGTGTGTGTGTAAATATCTGTACAACAAACATTCGATGGCGTGTAAATGGTGCAGGCGGGGTGACATCCTGAAAAAAAGACAGGGGCCATGCACTAGGATTGAAGTTCCTCTCGCGGGGACGCCCGCATAGAGGGTCAAAGTGAGAAGGAGACACTCTCAGGCATTCTCCTTGGTGCGCCCACATGATCACTCCCGGGGGATGGGGCATGGCACCGCGGCAGGATCAAGGGCCAGCATGCCCGGCTTCCCCAGCTCCTCCTCCCCAGCATTCTCTCGGCTGGCGGCGTCCTTGAGCGCTTGGTGCGGTGGCGGCGGGAGGCACCCGGAAGCCACCGACATCCTGCTTGACGTGGATGAGGTTTTTTGTTTTGTTTTTGGGGTGCACCTTGGTCCGCTTGCTCAACACCATCCTTTTAGGGGATCAGCCCCTGCATGCACGAAGAATAGGAGGTGGAGCGCCCATCGCACTCGTCAGCCCCTCCACCCCCCCACACCAACCACACCTGGCAAGACCCGGCTTGGCACCCTCCCCCGCTCGCCGTCCCAGACCGCACTGCGCCCAGTCGATGAGGCGCGAGATCTCGCCCACCATGCGCTTGTACTTTGCGACGGTCACCGTCTGGGCTGCCAGCTCGGCGCGCAGCGTGTCCCCATCTCGCCGCAGCACCTGCACGGTCTGCGATTTGGGGGTTGTTGTGGGGGAAAGGTGAGTAGGCAGTGCGTACCAAAGGGTGCGGACAGATATTTGCAGAGGAGGTTGCTGAGCCTCCATGACTAGCCCTTGGTGGCCGCGTGGGTCTTGGTGTTGGCGTAGGCACCCTTTCTGGTCCCAGGCATGCAAGGCGGTGTCGTGTCTTGCAGAGATGGGTTGGGGGGGGGAGGCCCATGCCCGGTGGAGGCCCCCGCCAGACAGGAGTCTGGTGCCCTGCAGCACCAGATGTGCTGCCCTCCCGCCCCCCACTGCCTCTACTTCCCCCCTCCCAAGCCTCCTCACCGCGTACAGCTCCTCATTCTCCTGCTGCAGGCGCCCGGCACGCGACCCTGCCAGCGCCGCGTCCTCCCCGGCCACGCGCCTCAGCCGGCCCAGCTCCTCCGCGGCGGCCGCCGCGTCGGCGCTGGCCGTCCTCGCGTCCCGGGCCGCGACCTCCAGCTCCTGTTTTGAAGGGGTAAAGAGGGGATGTGGTGATGTTATCATGGTTGCAGAGGTCCGGCACTGCAGGGCCGCAATCGGAGCTCTCATGAGTCATATTGCAACACTCACCCCCCCACCCACCCCCGCCCAAACAAAAAAATACAAGCAAGCACCTGTCGCAGCGTGGCCCCCACTCCCCGCTCCTCCTCCAGCCGCGCCTCCAGCGCGGCGGCCGAGGCCAGAGC
>NW_011934289.1:252888-254937 GCF_000733215.1 Auxenochlorella protothecoides
CTCGTCCCGCGCGGCGTCGGCCCGCGCGGCCGCGCGGGCGCGCTCGCCGCGCTCCCCGTCCAGCTCGCGCCTCAGCGCCTCCGCCTCGGCGCGTAGGAGGCTGATGGCCATGTTGTTCTGGTCGAACACGGTCTCCAGCGCCGCGTTGCGCTCCAGCTCCGCCTCCAGGGCCGCACGCGCGGCTGTCACCTCCTTGCTGGTGTCGGCGTGCGTGGCGCGCAGGCGCTCCAGCTCGGCGCGCAGTGCGCCCAAGCTTGGCGACGGCAGCGCGGCAGGGAGGTCGGCGCCGGGGGACGCGGTGCCAGCCGCCGCGGCGGGCAGCAGCAGCGGGGGCAGGCGGCGCGGCGCGGCGCCGCCGCCGCCCCCGCCCTCAAACCTCCCGCCCTCAAACCTCCCGCCCTCAGCCCTCCCGCCCGCATCCAGCCCGGCGCAGCCCTCCACCCCGGTATCGGCGCGGCGCGCCCTCAGCTGCAGCTCCGACACCAGGCGCACCAGGCGCGCGTTCTCCTGCTGCAGCGCGCGCAGGTCGCCGCCCGACTCCTCGTTCACCACTGCGCGGTTGCGGATCTTCTTGGCCCCCGACGCGAACAGCAGCGTGCTCAGGCTCTCCGTGGCTGACTCCGCGGCAGGGGTCACGCATGCCACCACGCTGGTCTTGCTGTTCCCGCCCAGCGACTCCTGCAGCAGGAAAGTGAGGCGCGAGTCGCGGTACGGCACGTGCACCGCGGGGCGCTTCTGGCGCTCCACCAGCGCGGAGATGACGCGCCCCAGCACCGTCAGCGACTTGTTGATCGACCGCGCCTCCGTCAGCTGGTCGCCGCGCGCGCCGCTGCGACCCACCCGCTCCGACCCTGCACGGGTGCCGACGAGGGCTCACTTCTTTGGGTGGGATGGAGTCGGAGGTGCGAGTGTTTGTGCCAGGGCCATGTCGAGGTGCAGGCCATGCGTGTTTTGCTCTGCCCTGTGGTACCGTTCAGGCACCCTTCCTCAGGCCATGGACCGTGGTGCGAAGACTGGCGCCAGGATGCCACCCACTCTGCATCACTCAGCCTCACCTTCACCCACCCCCCAACCCCCCAAAACACCAAAGATCCCGACCCCTTCCCCTCCCAACATCCCACCCGCCAGGTCTATGAGGTTCAGCTTGCTGGTGCGGGTGCTGGTGATCCCCGTGTCGGCGCGCTCCGTGGCCTCAATTGTGCAGGTGAACACCGAGTGGGACCGGCTGCTGCGCTCATTCATGCGCGTGGCCGCGATGTGCCGGTTCTCGCTGCCCCGCTGGATCAGCACCATCACGTCGTCGGCTGTGGGGGGGCAGGGGGGAAGGGGGTGGCTGAAGGGTTGTGCGTGTGTCGAGACCGAGTTTCCCAGGTGTCATTTGCCACATGCCGTAGGGCTGATGGTGGCCTCGCAGAGACCCGAGCGCCGTGGGATGAGGGTGGGGCACCCCTCCGATCCAGACCCCTTCATACCAACCAGCCTGTCACTTGGGACAGCCATTCCATGCTTCCATCACCTGCTGTTGCTGGCTACACCCCCAGCCCCCCCTCTCCCCTCCTCTCCAAGGCCTCACCATTGAGCACGTTGTGCTCGCTGAGGTCCTGGACGTACACTCCCCGCTTCACGTCGCCGTCCCGGATCTGCAGCGCCGGCCCCGGTGCCAGC
Organism: Auxenochlorella protothecoides; assembly: GCF_000733215.1. Taxonomy (NCBI): domain Eukaryota; kingdom Viridiplantae; phylum Chlorophyta; class Trebouxiophyceae; order Chlorellales; family Chlorellaceae; genus Auxenochlorella; species Auxenochlorella protothecoides. Next base: position 254,554 of record NW_011934289.1, read on the forward strand.
AGGTCTGTGATCTCCTCGTTGTAGATCTCCAGGAAGGAGCAGGAGATGCGGTAGCGCAGCGTCTGTGGCCCCTCCCCCCGCTCCACGTCCTCGATGGCGCGGAACAGGGCGGCGAAGACGCGCAGCGTGAGGCCGCAGTCGGGGTGCAAGCCGCCGGCCTCGGAGGCGCAGGCCTCGCCCATCATGGTGTGGGTCTTGCCCGCCCCCGTCTGGCCGTAGGCAAAGATGGAGGAGTTGAAGCCGGCCATGCAGTGCTCCACCACCGGCGCGCCCGCCACTGTGCGGGGCCGAGAGCGGGTGGGAGGGGGTGGGGGGGGGGGTTGGGAGGTGGGCCCGAGTGTCGAGGGGCGTCCAGTGGGCGAGGACGGGGCCGGCGGCGGACGA
>NW_011934289.1:256000-263601 GCF_000733215.1 Auxenochlorella protothecoides
GCGGGGCCGCGGCGACAGGCGGGGGGGAGGTGTGGGCAAGAGGCGGGCTCACACGCTCTGAGGAGGTCTTTCTTGTCCAGAGGGTCACTCCGGGGGGAGCCTCCCACCTCGGCCATGCACCCACCTGCGTACACCTCCTCCTGCGTGGACTCGCAGCCGAAGACATGGTCATAGCTCTTCACCACCGGCTCCAGGCGGGAGGGCTCGGTGAGGACCAGGGTTCGTGGCCCCACGAGGGAGAGGGCGGGGGCGCCGCCCTCCCGCTGCTCGCGGCGGTTGGGGGGCCGGACTCGGACCATCACCCGCACGCCCTCCCCCCCGCTGGCAACCTCCTCCCCGCTGGCGTCGTCCACGCAGCTGCTGACGCTGGGCGCGGGGGAGGCCAGGAGGGAGGGCGAGGGCATGCTGTCGGCCGAGGGCAGGCTGCGCCGCGCCATCCTCAGGCGCTCGGGGCGCCCCGTGCTCAGCTTGGAGGTGGATGAGCGGAGAGTGTTGCCGGAGTAGGCCGGGCCTCCACGCAGGGGTGGGGTGCCCTGTGCCGGGGGGGAGGATTCATGGTGTGAGTGGGTGCCCGGCGCGCTCCTTCCTCGGGAATGCTCGACCTGGTGGGCAAGCCGGCCTGCACACCCTCGTACCCGGTCGTTTGCACTGTGGGAAAAGAATAAAAATGGGGGACTGGGGGATGTGGCATCCTGGCAGGTGTCCGCGCTGCCTGGTGTGGCCATGTCGAGCTCGGCCCGAGGGGGGCGGGCTGGAAGTGTCGGTCACAGATCGGAGGGCCCTCGTGCGCTCGTCATGCAGGGAGGGGGTGGGTTTGTATACCGGTCGGCATGTTCTGAAGTTTGGTGGCGCCCAGCGTCCAGATTCGGCCCGTGTGCCCGTGGATCTGGCAAGGCGGGGACAGGTGGTTATATTGAAACCGGCGTGCTGCGCATGCCGTGATGGGTCCGAACTCCGCGAAACTATCTCCAAACTCTCGCTCGCCACACTGTGCTGTCGCCAACGAATACCAAGGATCTCAAGGATAACAATAAAGGGGTCTTCAATACGGCAACGCAGATTTTGTTCCATTTCATTTTCCTCTGCTCCTTCTGGCACCCACGAGGGGCAGTTGGATACTCTGGCCAGGCTGACGATTGGAATCTCCCCTGGGGTTCAGCTTACATGATACCAAAACTTACATACCCTACAGATCTGGTGTCCCGCACGGGCCGCGCCCGTCGGGCGCGGCTGCAGCACTTCAATACACGGAGAGAGCATCGTTCTACTTTGAGGCAGCGTGCGCCTGGGCACGGCCCGCCCTCCCAGGGTCTTCCTGTCGTTGTACTTCAGGGACTGCATTGTCCATTCTTCACTCCACCGCGGTGGAGGGTTGGGCCCCGGCCCTCCCGCTGTCCTCAGGCCATGGGCTTGGGGCTGGAGGGGGAGGTGTTGAAGTCGCGCTTCTCGAAGGGCACGCCCAGCTCCAGCAGCTTGCTGAAGGCCTGGCGGGGATGATGGGGTGGCAGGGTGTGTGTGAGGTGGCGACGGTGGGTGCGGTGCGGCTGCAGGTGTGGCCACGGTGCCGCAGTCCCTGCATGCCCCTGCACTGGGGCAGAGGGGGGCCCACGCTCCCCTGCCAAGCCCCCGTCACTTCGGGCCTCATGCCTCACCCTCCCCGCACAACCACGAGAACCCACCGCGGCAAAGTCCTCGAAGAACTTGTCCTGGTCCTTGGCGTACAGGTCCACGTACTGCCTGAACTTCTTGTCCCAGACCATCCACATGTCGGTGGGCAGCATCATGAGCTCCCCCGTCTTGTCCTCGTACTGGATGGGTCCGTTCCACTTCTTCTTGTGCCACTTGCCCTTCAGCTCGGTGAAGTAGCCGTTAGAGAAGGTGGTGGGGGAGAAGGTCCAAGGCCCCACGAACCCGGAGCGGTCGGCGTGGCAGCGCCCGATGGCGTGCGCGCCCATCAGCGCCACGATCTCCTGGTCGTTGAAGCCCATGCGGTAGAAGACGTCGCGCACGTGCTTGTTGTCGCGCGACGCGTCGGGCAGGCGCCCGTCCGGCAGCGGCACGCACCCATTCTCCTCCTTGTCGGAGCGCCCCGGGCGCCACTTGATCTGGGGCCCGCCCATGGCCTCGATGGCCACCACGCCGGCCAGGGTCCAGAGGTCGGAGTAGGAGATCCAGGGGAACTTCTTCTTGATGGGCTCCAGGATGTCGCGCGCGTCGCCCAGCCCCGCGTTGGCCCCCCAGCCGGACTCAGGGCCGAAGCGCATGGTGGCGCCGTTGGAGCCGCCCGTGTTGTCGTTCTTGTCGTAGGTGCCGCTGGTGTGCCAGGCCAGGCGCACCAGCACGGGGCCGTAGCTGCCGTCGTCGTACTCATCGTTGGACTCCAGCACGTCCTCGATGGCGGCGCGCACCGCCTGGTAGTCGGGCTTGAAGTCCTGTGGGAGGGGGAAGGGGGGGTACTTGAATGGTTGAGCAATGGGGGTTGGGGGGAGGGGAGGCGGTTGAGGGAGGGAGGGGGGGGAGGAGGAGGGGGGCCAGGAGAGGGAGACGAGGGCGACGGGGCCTTGAGAAGGGAAACTGCAAGCTCAGGCGCTGCAGACCTCAAGGGACAGACAGAACAGGTGTTTATCCATTGAGGCATGAAGCAAGGCGGTTGAGGTTTGCTGGCAGGGCGAGGAAGCACAATTCACCCCTTATCCCAAGGTGCTGAGCTGGACAAAAGGCTGAGGTAATCAAGAGACATGCACCGGGCTTCGGACATGGAGCACCGGACTGCCACCGGGAATGCACCGGGCGAAAACAACTTCAGAAGCACGTACCTTGGAGGGGGTCGCCGGGATGGCGGACGAACCCAGCAGGCCATCCAGCAAACCGCTCTGCTTGGCGTAGTAACCACCGCCTCCCAGGCCAGCCAGGCCCAGGATCAGGGGCAGGCTCTGCGATTAGGGGCGAGGATTGTGGTAATTATATTAATTCGATATTAGAGCCTGGTACACGATGGTGAAGGAGTCAGGTCGTGGTGGGGCTGGAGCCCTGCTGATCACACACTACTCACACTCTTGCCGGTCTTCCCAGCCTCGGTGGCGTAGCCACGGACCGCCAGGGACCGCAGCTGCTTCAGCTGGCGGCCGCGAGAAGCCAGAGCCCTCAGCATCGTGTCACGTGTTGGGTGTCCGGCGGGTGGACGGTTCGTGAAGGAGGGCTGGGTGAGGGCACGTGCACCTGGGATCACAGAACCCTACGGGCAGGAAGTGAGATGAGGTGTCGATGTAATTTCTGCCTCTGGTAAATTATGTCTGGAGTGATGCAGGGGCACATCGTCAGGGCTCGGCATTTCGCTCTGCTCTCGAGGTTCGCTGACGCGACAGGGAAAAAGAAAGAATCTCTGGGAGCTCAGGCCAAAGCTACGAGTGAATGAACAGTGCCCTGATCAACACCAGGAATGTCCCCACATACAAAATTATCTGAGATAGCTCAAATAAATTTAGCTCTTCAGCTGCGAAACTTTCAGTTGTGATCTTCACGACGAGCAGGAGGCGCTATGGGGAAAAATCAGCAGCACAAGGCTGCCCAGATGTCCCGTCATACGTCGCGGGATGGCGATCCTGCGGACACAACCAACACGGGAGATGGAGTTGATGTGTCATTCCACAGCGCCGCGTGGCACGAAGCCCGACTAGCAGCACTACAAGTAGAACGGCCTAGGTAAGTTGACGTGTGTACACACTGTTATAAAGGCGGTGCGACTCCCGACGTTGACTCCAGATTCCCTTACCCAACATATAGCTATGAGGAGTGGAAACAGCGACAAAAGGACGCCGAGGCAAGAGAGTTGGAGGCGCAAGAAGCTCAAGATGCCCTCATGCGTGAGTGGCACTGGCGTGATACTTTGCTGGATGGGCCCCACAAGTGTATAGTGTTCCCTTCTTCACTGAGGAATGCATTGCACGTGCACAGGGGAGTATAGAGAGGGCCTGGCAGCTGACAGGGCCGCCCGGATGGGCTTGACAGCACCCGGCATTACAAAGGTAGCGCAGAGAGTGATGGGAATGGGGATCTGTTGTACTTGAGATGCCCCTTCTTCACTGGCTTGCTGACTAAATATTTACACGAATCAGCTCAGCGCGTGCTCTGCCCCTCAGCTAGGGTTCTGAATCTTCACTCTTCAAAATCCCCCACAGCACGATTCCAAACGGAAGTCGAGCAAGAAGGATAAGAAAGAAAAGTCTTCTAAGCACAAGAAAGAAAAGCACAAACACAAGGTGAGTCTGGAAGCTGTGGGCACTGGGTCTGAGGTGAATCAAAGATGCTGCTGTGGTGGCCTTGCAGTCTGTTCTCGGCGTCCAGATGGCATGCCATGCTGCACGGGAACGCTGTGTGGCTCTTCCCCACCGCGCACACAGACCCTGACAGGGCCTCCCCTCGCCACCCACTTTCGCCGCAGAAGTCCAAGTCGAAGAAGAAGCGGCGCAGGTCCTCCAGCAGCGACAGCAGCGGCAGCGACAGCCCGTCCCGCGCCGACGATGCCCCGGCGTCCGGGCCGGTGAAGCTCAGTGAGTTCTTCAGCTCATGAGCCGGGGCCACTGCTGGATGCCAACGCCCGCCTGTCCTCTGCCCCACGACTTGTAATGCCTCCAAGACCAGGCCCTCTGCTCACATGGACAGTCAGTGGGGGCCTGTCGCCCTGTTCTCGAGCAATGCATAGGGTATCACCCGTCAACTTTGAGTGGCACTCCTGGCTCGGTGCAGAGTCACCAACAACACAGGTCTACAGCCTCCCACTGCACCGCACCCGCCCACGCCGCCGCTCTCAGGCGGCCGCGCCCAGGACGGCCTCCAGAACAGCGCCCTCCAGCTCTGCGGCGTGGTCGGTGAAGTTGTGGTTGGCCCCAGGGATGTAGACTGTCCTGGCGTGGGGCAGGAGCCCGCCCAGGTACTCCGCCTCCTGCCACGGGATCGTGGTGTCCTCCCGGCCGTGGATGAGCACCAACCGGGTGCCGGCCGGCCAGCGCGTGGCGAGGGCCTCCACGTCGATGTTCACCCGCTCCTCGACATCCTGCGGGAGGGAGAGGGGGAAGGGGCGCGGCATTGTTAAGATGGCATCAATCCTGATGATCGACCATGGGCATGAAGCGGGCAGGGCTTCAGCCGGAGTGGACGCGCGCGGGCTTCACGGATTCGCCAGAGATTTGGCTCAGGGGTGTGGCATTGTGCGTTGCGGGGAGCGGCATCATTCCAGGGGCATATCGCGTCCACTCCTCCTTCGGACCCCACCCCCTCCTCCCGGCAGCCCACCTCGAGGGTGAGTACCCACTCCATGCCGTTTGCCTCCTTCCTGGGCATGGCGGGGCTGGCAACCAATTGATCCAGGATGTTGGGCCCAAAGCGCTGTAGCACTCCGTCCCGCGGCTTGAAGCGGCCGGCCAGCGAGACGACGAGCGGCGGCGGGCTGGCCACCTGGGCGCCAAACATGAACGCGTTCAGGCCGCCCTTGCTGTGGCCCAGCACGACGCAAGTGGTGTATCCGGCGCCTTTAAGGGCGTCCATGGCCGCCTGGATCTCATCAACCTAGGGAAGCGGGGGTTCACGGCGAGGGGTGGCACGCTGGGAGGCCAGGAGAGGCACGTTGAGAAGTCAATAGAGCGGGGGTCTGCGAGAATGGGGAGTCTTCAGTGCGAGGAACAATCCCATCTTGGCACTTGCCTACCCATACGAAATCCACCCACCTCCTGGGCGTGATTGCCCATTAGGAAAGACCGGCGCCGCTCGCTCGAGCCGTCCACGGCCATGGCGTGGTCGAAGCGGAAGGAGGACACCCCGGCTCTGGCGAGGGCGGCCGCCAGGCGCTGGAAGTGGCAGTGGGTCGCGTTGGACATGTACCTGTACAAGGGAGGGGGTCCAGGGTTGGTATGTGTGGAAGTCTGGCCTAGAGTGCTTTGTTTCAGCGACAGAAAAGGCCTGGCGGATGGAAGTCTGTAGGTGCTGCTGAAACCGGCCAGGAACTACCCCGGGGCACCATCAACGGCCCCTGAGGCAGACCATCTCCAGATCTCGGGCAGCTGCTCCTCACCCATGGCACAGGATCACGGTGTTATCTTTGGAACCAGCGTCCAGAAGCCAGCCCACGAGCGTCTCTCCAAACTCGTTCTTGAAGCGAATCACGGTCTCGGTGGGTTGAGGTTCCGGCGGGGTCATGGTATCAGACGCGTGGCGACGCTGAAGAGATGGGTGGGTGTATCTCTTACGAAATCTGCTCGGCGATACGATCCAAAATGTGTGACGGTTGCTAGATGCGAGCTGTCGATGGACAAACGAGGCTTGGGCGGAGTCCTGGATGCACGGTCGCAGCTGGTGCGCCACACACAAAGATGTGGGGTGGCACACTGGCATTCAGAATGAAAAATCAAGTAGTAGGGCGTGTACATCGTACGATCCCCTTCGGCTCCTGTTTCCTAGTGGGTTTGTTGACGAGGACTTGTAGTGTTATTCCTCCGGTACTCAGGGCGCGCGCCCTCGACGAACTTGAACTCTTCCGCTGAGCGATTACACTGTTTCCTCTTGCATCCTGTAAGAAATATAAGTGTACAAGTGTCCTGCATGATTACGCTGGGGCATAGTAGCCTCCGGAGGAGGGTTGCGATCGTCCTTCGGGGGTCTTACACGATCCGGGACATGCTGCTGCACGCGAAGCAAGGTATGAAGCAAACATTAAGTATCGTAAGAGACGGTCCAGCAGATTGAGAACGGGGCATGACGAGGCTCGCCCAAGATTCCGCCGCCCCCTGGCGCCCTGGCAGATGAGTAAGGTCCTTCGACAGAAATTACCAAATGATCCGGCAACCATCGTGGCCTCAATTACGAGGCAATTCAGCTGCTGTACCCGAGCATTGTATATACTGTAGTTAGTCTTTCCTTGAGTATTGTACGAAGCGGTAATGGCCGCCGCGGGCATGTTTGCAGCCGGAGCTGTCGTCCCGTCGCTGCGTGGGCGTGGCACCCTCGTCGGTCCTCTGACCACCCAGCGCGTGATCCCGCGCCCAAATGTACTATTGCATCCATTTGCACAAAGGAGAATGGGTCCCGCGCCTCCCCGTGCCAGTTCTGCGTCCGGAGCCGGCAGCCTGGGTGCTGCGGGAGCGCCCCAGCCCGAGAAGAAGACGGGCTTCCTCAGCATGTTCAGCCCCTTCACAGACCCAGAGGCCAACAAGCGCCTCATCGCGCTCTGTACAGGTGAGATCAGCTGTCCAGCCCGGTGCCCGGCCCCACCTCGAGGCAGGCTGCTCGGCATGATTCTGTTCCTGCAAGCCAACTCCCTGGGGCCTGACCAGCCTGACCGGGCCCCCCACTCCCCCCGCCCCTGCAGCCCAAATGCTCTGCTCCGTGGCCACCCTCATCCACGACACTTACCTGCCCGTGTACCTGAGCGAGGTGCTGCACCTCAGCAACTCCAAGGTGCAACACATGACGTGCAGGGAGGGTTGTGTACGTGGTCACGGTGGGTCCACGCCCGTGTCGTGCTGAGATGTGCCGCAGTGCTGAGTGGTCGCTGGACACAACATTCCGCCAGCAGCAGACTTGGAAAGAAGCCCCCTTCGCCCAGGCCC
>NW_011934289.1:264499-275558 GCF_000733215.1 Auxenochlorella protothecoides
GCCCAGTTCCTGTCCAAGGCCTCCGGCAGCGTCTCCGGCACGGCCGCCGACCTGCTCACCCCCGCGCGCATGGTCATCTTCGGCACGCTGCTGACCACCATCAACAAGCCCATGTTTGCGGCCTCGGGCGCGGTGTACGCCGGCTTCGGCGCCTCGGCCTGCCTCTACTGGATCACCTTTGGCAAGATCTTCGACCGCGTGAGCAAGGGCATCCGCGAGGCGCCCAGCAAGGCCCTCATCGGCGAGCTGGCCGCCGCCTCGGGCGACTCCCCCGCCGCCGCCTTCTCCCTGCGCCAGTCCATGGCCACATTTGGCGCGCTGGTGGGCGCCGCCTCCGCCGCCGCCGCCTACAAGCTGAGCGGGCAAAACTACGTGGCCACCTTTGCGCTGGCCGCACTGCCCGCCACCCTGGCCCTGGTCCTGGTGTCCGCCGCCTTCCGCGGCGTGGTGGTGGGACCGGCGCGCGACGCCGCTGGGCCACGCGCGGATGCGACCGCCGCAGCCTCCGCCGGTGACGGCCCGCGCCTGGGCCTGGTGGGCAAGGCACGCGCGCTGCTGGGTGCCTTCCAGCCCGCCTACTGGCAGGCGCTGGCCGTAGTGGGCATCCTCTACTTTGCGCGCTTCGATGCCAGTTTCGTCACGCTCCGCGCCAAAACGGTCATGGACCGCGCCTCGCTGCCGGCCCTCACCTCCATCATGATGGTGACCCAGGCCGCGCTGGCCACGCCCGCCGGCCTGCGCGCCAAGCGCTCCGTCGCCGCGCGCAACGCCGTGGTTGTGCTGGGCATCTTTGCTCTCATCGGGGCCAACGCGGCCTTCGCGCTCCTCCCCTCCACGCCGGGCATGATGCTGGGCGCGCTGCTCATCGGCGTGCACATGGCCATGACCCACGGCGTCACCATCGGCATGCTGTCCACCTACATCCCCTCGGCCACCATCCCGGGGCTGGGCAAGGTGGCGGGGACGGCCTGGTCCTTCACCGACATGCTCCTGGGTGGGTGTGGTATGGAGGGGGAGACTAAGGGGCGGGGGGGGGGGCGATGGGAGGTGCTGCTGAAAGGGAATGAAGGGGCCTTTGGAAGCCAGGGGGAATGGGGCATGCAGTTTGGGGGCAGCGGCTGGAGGGCCCCCAGGGAGCCACCCCAGGTGGGGCCTCCCTCACTGCAGCCCGAGCTGGGCAGCTCAGCCCCGACCCCTGGCTGACCCAGCCACATCTCCCACCCACCCATCCCCACACCCAGGCGTGGTGCTGGCCTACAGCAACTCGCTGGCGGGGCGGCTCGCCGACATCAGCACCCAGCGCGGCATGGGAAACGTCGGCTGCTTTTATGGCGGCGCCACGGCCTGCGTCCTTGCCATCGCGGCCCTCCTCCTCTTCTCCACCTTTGGCTCCCTGGGACGGGAAGACCTGGTACCCAGCAAGCCCAAGCGGGCCTGAAGGTCCCGGATGCTTTGACACACACGCCCCACTGCTCCTACCTTGGCTGGCCCCGCCCCGGCCCGCCCTGACTGCAGCATGACCGGCGCGGCCCCTTGAGCCGTTGACACGCTGCCCTTGATGAATTCGTTGAACAATAAAGGCATATGATCACTAGGGGGCAGTCGATCAGGTCCATGGCGCGCATTGCTGTGACGGTGAGGGGCACCTGATAGGAATGGGGCGGTGTGCTCGGGGGCGCTCCGTGAGGATCTCGCGGTCCGGACTGACGGAGCCACAGTCGACAGGGCCAGTGAGAGGCATGATCACGTCCGATCTGAGGCCGCTCCAGCCCATAATCGCCCTAAGGAATTCCATCGAGAATCATGGCGGACGTTGGGCAGGAGGCGGAGGCACTGACAGTCGTCTTGACACGACTGGCCTCCACCCCGGACGAGGCCCTCGAGAAGGTGAGAGGAGAGCAGGGCAGGGCGCATGCGGCGCTGGATGGATGCAGCAGACTCAGTCTATTCCACATCCCCAATCAATAGGCCCTGTGCCCGCGCGCATGTAAAGTTTGCTGGGGTGGTCCCACCACATCCTCAACGAGTAGCACCTCTTCCTGCACCCATTCCTGCAGCTCCTCGTCAGGTTGCTTCCCGTCGTGATCAAAAAGCTCTCCTTGGGAGATCCCACCGTACAGAAGCGGGTGCTTGCCATCCTCTCACATGTCAACAAGGCAGGCAGGGGTGGTGGCGCAAGTTCGCTTGGAGCACTGCCATGCATGATCGGCCCTGGTTGGGGGGATGCCCAGGGGTCAGCCCGTCGCTCACTTTAGGATCTCTTGGTCACATGCAAAGCGCTCCACGAGGCTGCCCTCGCGTTGGCAACCCCAGCCTCCACCCGACCCCTGCCCTGCACGTCCACAGCGCATCCAGCCCCTCCCCACGCTGCGCCTGCCACTCGCTGAGCTGGCGGGGGTGTACACATCCCCCACCGCGGGCCCCATGTCCCGCAACTTTGCAGCAGTGTACCTGGAGAGGGCGGGTGCCCGGGCGACCCCGGCCGACGTCGCGGACGTGGTGAGTGGGGGGGGGCGCAGGTCTGGTGGAAGGGCATGGGCCCGGGCTGCTCGGGCACAACACACGTGGGTGTACCTTGCGATGGCTGTGCATCCGTGTGCAGTAAATGGTGCACCGCGCGCAATGTCTGGGTGGCTGTCGCAGGAGTGACAACCCCATTCACAGCGGGTTTGCCATTGTGTATGGTTCACCAGCTGATACTGGGATGGATGGCCAACAATGTACTTTGCCCCCTCCACCCTGCCCGCAGCTGGAGACCCTGATCCCAGGGCTGGCTCGCAGACAGGAGGCGCACCAGAGCATGTTTCTGAAACTGATCCTCTGGGGGCTCCCACACTTTGACAAGGTGATCTCGAGGTGGCTGCACTGTCCGGCTGCGTGCAGGGCATGACTCGGATCATGCTCATGCCTCCTCAGGCATGGGCAAGAAGATTGCTGCCTACACAATCGGAAAGTCTGCACCCATACCCCTTGCCATTACATTCTCCTTCTGCTCGTCACAACAGAGGTACGCGAGCCCTGGCGGAGAGGAAGGCCCGCCCCCGGTCCTGGCCGACGCCTCCGACCGCGCCTTCTTCCTCTCCTTTGCCTGCCAGCTGCTGACGTACCAGCCGCCCCCCGCCAGCGCCGCACCCGCCGACCCGGCCCGGTCCGTCCCCGGCACCTCTGCCGCGCTGGCCGCGCTGCTGAACGGCGCCGAGGCGCTGACCGCCGGGCCGGGCGCGCTGGCCGCCGCCAAGCGCGGCTCGCTGGGCGCCTGCGCGGCCTGGTGCCGCGACCCGCGCGACTTGCTCCTGCCCTGCACGCTGGCCTGCGCAGAGCCGGACGACGCGGTGGCGGAGCGGGGCCAGGCCACGCTGCGCACGCTGGGCGACCTGTCGGCTGTTGTGGAGGAGGAGGGTGTCGTCAAGGTGCTGATGGAGTCCGGGCTGGGGACGGAGCCTGTCGAGGGCGCTGCGGCGGCGGCGCCGGGGCCAGACGCGCCGTCGCTCGCAAGCGCCGCCGGGGCGTCGGCGGCGGGCGCCGCCGCGACATCCCACCCCCTCCAGAGCCTGCTGCACCCTGTGCCGCCCGCCCCGCCCGCCGCGCTGCTGCGCGCGCTGGGCCTGCTGACGCGCAGCGCGGCGGCCGCGGCCGACGTGCCACGCGCGCTGGCCCTGGTCCGCGTAGCGCTGGCCTCGCCGCAGCGCCGGCTGCGCACCGCAGGCGCTGAGTTTGCGGCCTGGGTCTTCTGCCACGCAGCCCTGGCCGACCTGGCCCCCGCCGCGGACCCAGCCCTGGCGGCCTGTCTGGCGCTGGTCCTGGACGGGGCTGGGGAGACGGCCGGCGCCGCCGACGCGGGCACGCGCGGCGCGGCCCTGCGCGCGGTGGGCACGCTTGCGCAGCGTGTGCCGGCCTGCCTGGCGGGGCGCGTGGACGTCGCAGCTGCGCTGTTCGAGGCGCTGGCCCGCGAGCCTGCGGGCACGCGCGCGCTGCTGCAGGAGACGCTGGCGGGTGCTTCGCAGGCCTTCGCCGGGGCGCAAGCGGACGCCGGGGCGCGGGCGCAGGTGTTGGCCGTGCTGGCGGCGCACATCCGCTCGCCGCAGGAGGCGGCGCGCGCCACCGCGCTGCAGTGGGCGGCCAAGGTGTTCCCGGGGGAGGACGTGGAGGCGCGCTACCTGGCCGTCGTCGCAGCGGGGGATGTGCGGGGGGCCGTGGCGGCGGCCGCGGTGGACTCGCTGACCCCCGTGCCGGGGACGCGGGAGGAGCGCGGGCTGCCGCGCTTCCTGGACATGCTGGGCTGCCTGCTGCGCCACCACCCCGCCCTGGGGCGGGTCGGCGCCGTCGGCGCCGACTCGGGCCTCTCCCTCAAGGTGTGTTTCGGGGGGGATGGGGGCCTGGGGGTCCTAGAAGGATGCCGCAATGGGCCGCCACAGAATGATCGGGGTGGCAAGCGCTGGGAGGGGGTCCAGTATCGAGTGCAGAGGGTGGGGGTAGCGAGTATGAAGCTTGCGGGGACAGTGGGCCTGCACCAGGCTCCCCACCCGCCCGGCGCCTGGCATCTGGTGCAGGGCGGCGTGCATCGGCATTCCCACCCTCACAGTAACCCATCCCCCTCGCAGCCGCCTCCCCACCCCTCCTCCAAAGTCCCTGGCGGCGGCCGTGCGTTTCCTGGAGCGGTTGCGGAGATCGGAGATCGAGCGCATGGAGGCCGCCCTCCCGCCCGCCGCCCTTGCCTCCTACGCCGCCCTGCTGGCCCCCGGCCTGGGCCCCAACGCCCCCACTGCCCTGCAGGCCGGCGCCCTCCGCGCCCTGCTGGGCGCGCTAGGCGCAGGGGCCGTGGGACGGCGGCCGGCGGTGGACGAGGCCACCGCCACCGCCCTGGGCCCCCGCGCCGCCGCGCTGACCGCGCATGCCAACGCGCCCGTGCGCGGCCTGGCGGCGCGCGTCGCCGGTCGCCTGCACGCTGCGCTGCCGGGGTCTGTTCGGGACGCGTGGCGGCGCTGCTTGGAGCAGGCCGCGGCCGGCAAGCGCGTGGGCGTGGAGGAGGCGCTGGGCGCCGCGGCCGCGCTGGGGCTGGTGGCCGCGCGAGGCGTGCTCGAGGGTGAGCGCACTTGGTGGGGGGAGCGCGGGGGGGCCGTGCGCGCCGGGGGGTTGTCGCTGGGCGATGAAGAGGCGGCAAGGGATCGGGGTTTTGCCCCGTGTCCGCTCGAGGATGACACGCCACCAGAGCTAACAATCCCGCTCCTAAACCCCTGGCCATCTGTGCACAGGACAAGAACCACCTCCAGAAGGTTGGGTGGCCGCCCTCGCAAGCTGCGTGACGACTGGCGTTGTAGACCCCGAGGTCCGCCTGACCGCGGCGCAGTCCCTGGCCTTCCTGGCCGCGGCTGCGCGGGAGGCCGGGGGTGGTGTGGCGGGCGAACAAACCCCCCTCGCCGGCATCGACTGGAGCGAGGTCGTCGCAGCTATCGTGCCCCTGCTGGAGCCCAGCTGCTCCCAAATTGCAAGTGGAGGCCCTGGAGGTTGCGTTTGTTGTCCTCGGGCGGGAATGAGGGTGGCTGCAATGCATCAAAGTCCGATCCTCTCAGCCTGACCCATCGGCCATGCCATCCCATTCCCCCTCTGTCAATCCCAGCATGCTGAAGGCTCCGAGCTGCCCCCGCTTTCCTCCCGCAGGTGCAGCAGGGTGCCGTGGGCGCGCTTGGCACGCTGGCCTGGGCCGTGCCCGAGGCCGGCATTCTGGAAAGCGTGGCCGAGGCGCTGCTCGGGCTGCATGGCCGCCGCGGCGAGGCGCTGCTCTTCCCCACGGGGGAGGCCCTGTGCCTCGTGTTTGGAGGTGGGCCGGGCGCAGAGCGCGTGCAAGGCTGGGAGAGGGGGTCTCAGCTGGCTTCAAATGAGACGGATACCCTAACATCATGGCATGGCGACGTCCTGAGTCAAAGGAGCAGGCATCCGCGTCCCCGCCGCGCATGCTCCCATCTCCTCACTGTGATGATTGCATCAGCACACAGTGCAAACTTCACCCCCACACAACCACTAAACTGCAACGCACCCACAAAACACAGGCACGCGTCTCCAGCTGCATCACCTGCTGGACATAGAGTACCTCGGCCTGGCGAGCCTGGATGGCCCCAGGGGCGGCACGCCCGGCGGTGCTGCTCCAGTATCAACCGAGCGCCAGGCCGTGCAGGCCAAGATCCTGGAGGCGGTGGTCGGCCGCTTCCCGGACAGTGCCAAGGCCGAGCAGCGCGCCGCGGGCGCGGCCTGGCTGACCGCGCTGCTGCAGCACGTGGGCCCCTCCCCATTGATCCTGGCGCGCCTGTCTGCCATCCAGGAAGCCCTCATCCCGGTGCGTGTTGGGAAGGAGGTGCAAGGGGAGGGAATCGGGAAGCCTGAGGGCAGGGGAGGGGGGACCTTGTGTGTTTGTGGGGGGGTGCGGGGGACGAGATTTTCTGGCTTGGACAGGAGGGGCAGGGGCGCATATGGGGTCTGGGAAGACCCTGGGGGAGGGCGTGCACTGGACAAAGGTCATGCCCGGTTTGAGGGCAGGACGCGCGTCCTGGCCCCCTCCAAAACCTCTCAAGGACACCCCCCTCTGCGTGCAGATGTTGGGGGAGGACTCGGAGCTCGTCCAGGAGCTGGCGAGCCGGGGCCTGATCGAGACGCATGGTCTGGCCAGCGGGGCGACGCGGGAGGAGCTGGTCAAGCGACTCATCGTGGCACTGTCGGGTGATCACTTGGGGAGGTGTCCTTGGCACAGCCTCGTTGGCTAGCTGACCTAGATGTCTTACAGCAGCCGCGGTCGCCTGTTCTCCTCTGACCCAGCATCTTCACCCGCCGTACGACAGGCAACACGCACAAGCGCCCCGCGGCCAGCCTGTCTGGCGCGACGGACGCCGCCAACGGCACGGGGACGGCTGTGGCGGGGGGTGCCGGCGGGGCAGGCACGAAGTCAGGGGCCTTGCTGGTTTACCGCGAGCTGGCCAGCATGGCGGCCGCCCTGTCCGAGCCGGAGCTTCTGGTGTGTGCCCCTGAATTATATGGTTTTTTTGGGGGGGGGGTATGGAAAGGGAGGGAGCGATGTGGCAGGGCCCAGGGCGCCGGCGAGGTCGGCGGTGGGATTGCCTGAAGGGTGTGGCGCCAAAGGCGTTCAGGACAGCAGAATCGCAGGGCTGCATGCCCCGCCGCTCTCACTCGACGGGGCACGCCCACGGCTGTTTCCCACCTCTCACCCCCCGCCGCAGTATCACTTCATGGAGCTGGCCCTGCAGACCAGTGCCACGACGAGCGGCCCCGGCAGGTGCGGCGGCTTCCACGCTTGGGTGCATGCCTCACGGGCGGCTTGCGCGCCGCTGATCCCACTCTTCACAGACCACTGGACACGCACGGCGGGCCCGGCCCAGTCCGCAGCCGCCCCACGTGGTGCCCACCAGCACACCGGAGCATGCACACGCATACGCGCCCATCTCCCCGCCCCTCACCCCGCCTCGCTCCGTCCAGGACGCCCCATGCTCACCCCCCTGCAGGCCCACGCCGACGGTGACCCAGGCGTCTTTGAACGCCAGCCTGCCTCGCATCCTGCCCCGCCTGTTCCGCCACCGCTTCGACCCCAACCCCAAAGTCCAGGCCGCCATGTCCCGCGTCTGGCTCCTGCTGGTGGATGACGGGGCGGCGCTTCTGGACGCGCAGCTGGGCCCCCTGCTGGACGCCCTGCTGGCGGACATGGGGCAGCCAGCCTGGCGCGTACGCGAGTCGGCCGCCCTGGCCGCTGCCGAGCTGGCGCGCGGCAGGGGCTGGGGGGACCTGGCGCCGCGCTACCAGCCGCTCTGGAACATGGGCTTGAGGTAGGCGGGGCCGTGGGGGCACGCTCGCGTGGGAGGAGGCCAGGATCCCGCATGCCTAGGCTGCGCAGGCAGAGGGGGGTCCGAGGGCGCCTGTGACGACAGCAAGCCGGCGGGCGTGAGGCACTTGGCATCTGCACAGCGTCCCTGCGGCACATGGGGAAACAAGGCCGCGCGAGCTGGCAGTGGTGCCGTCTCGTGCGCCTAAGGTGTAACATCCCCACTGGGTGTTGAGCGCTGCGCCGCACTGCGTCGTCGTCACGGGTCCCCCCCCCCACCCCCCTTGCCCGCAACCACCAGCTCCCTCTTCCCTCTGATCAGGGTGCTGGATGACGTGAAGGAAAGCGTGAGGGCCGCTGGGTTGGCCCTGGTGAGGACGCTGCGCGGCTTCGCGCTGCGCGCTACGGGCACGGAGGGCGGCGCGGATTTGACCCAGGGCGCCGCTGTCGCCGCCGTCCTGCTCCCCATCCTCCTGCAAGGTGGTGGGGGTTGACGAGCCAGGGTTCGTGCTGTTTGAGTGGGAGGAGCGCGGTTGCGTGGCGGCTGGGCCAAGCCTGTGCTCGCCTCCCCCCCCCCTCTGCACTCGACAATCCCCCCACCCACGAGGCAAGGCCGAGGCAGCCCCGGAGCAGAGCTCAACCCCTTGCACCAAAACCCCTCCTGCCACCCCTGCCCACCCAAGAATACACACCCACAGGTCTGGCATCCTCTGCCGCCGAGGTGCGGGCGGTGTGCCTGGAGTGCCTGACCACCGTCTGCCGCCAGGCGCCCCCGGCCCTGCTGCGGCAGCACGTCGCCACCTTGGTGCCTCCCCTGCTGGAGGCCCTCAGGTGCGCAAGGTCGGCGGGAAAGGGCTGTGGGCCTGCGAGGCGGCGTGCGGCGGACGCGTGCCTGCCAGGCCGCGTGCCGCCGCTGTCGGTGCATGTTCCGACTGGAGCGCCCCTCGCGCCCAGCGCCGGGGCCGGGGGGGGGCTGGCGGCGGGGAACTCGCGCGATGGGTGCGCACCCAGGCCGAGGTTCAGACACCCTCCCAGCACCCCCACTTCGACCCTCACTCCGCCCCTGCCAGTGGGCTGGAGGACTCGCGGCTCAACTTTGTGGAGCAGCACGCCGCCGGCCTGGGCCTGGACACAGACCGGCTGGACGGCGCGCGGGCCTCGGCCGCCCAGTCCGGGCCCGTCGGAGACACGCTCGACGCGTGCTCCAGGCGAGTGGGCCAGGGTGTGTGGGAGGGGGTGGGCGGGAACCCATCATTCGAGCTGGATGAGGGGCCCTGGGCGGGGGCGGGGGCACCGCGCTGCTGGGTGGCCCAGCTGGGAAGGGATCTGGGGGGACCGACACGCCTACCTGCAGGCTCAGCCCCCAAACATCTGCTGGCCCCTCCTCGGTCCGAGCACGCGCATCTCAAACCACCCCGTCGCCCTCAAAACCACTCACGCACAGGGTGCTGGACGAGGCCTCGCTGGCCGCGCTGGCGCCGGGCCTGGCGTCGGTGGTGAGGCGGGGGGTGGGCGTGGCGACGCGCGCGGGCGCCGGCGCCTTCATCGCGCGGACCGCGCGCCGCCTGGGTGGCGGCTGCGCCCCGGCGGTGGCGCCCCTGCTAGGCCCGCTGGTGGCTGCGGCCCTGGCCGAGCCCAGCGCCGAGGTGCGTCGCGGCCTGGCCTCAGCGGCCGCCGCGCTGGCGCGGCACGGCGCCGGGCCCCAGCGCACGCAGCGCGCGCTGGCGGTGCTGCTGGACGCCGCGCGCGGCGAGGACGGGCGCGTGCTGGCGGCGGGCCAGGTGCTCCTGCGCTTCGCGTCGGAGGCCCAGGAGAAGGTGGCCGGGGTCATGGCCGACGTTGCCCCCCTGGCCTACCTGCTCAAGGTCGGGATTTGGGATGGGTGGTCTGTACTGGAGGGGTGGAAAGGGGGGAATTCTGCCCGGGCTAGGGCCGCTGGCATGCCGCGGCCACCGCTCCTGTGTCTCTGGAGCCACGAGTAGGGCGCGCTGAGGTCTGGCAGGATCTGGCCCCTCCTGAGCCGCACCGTGGGCGGGTAGCTGTCGCGCCAAGACCCCTCCCACCACATCAAAACATAACTCCTGCGTGCAGTTCTCCGGCGAAGCCGAGGCGGCGGCAGTCTGGGAGCGGGTGTGGGAGGAGAGCACCGCCTCGGTGGGTAGCGGCGTGCGCCTGCTGGCCGCGGAGATCTGCCGGGAGGCTGATGCCGCGCTGGCGGGCGCGAGCTGGGGCGCCAAGCGTGCGGGCGCCGCCGCGCTGGCCGCCGCGGCCGCCGCGGCGCCGGAGGCGGTGGCACCCCACGCCGGGGTCGCGCTGGCGGCCCTGCTGGAGGTGAGCGGGTGGGGTGGGTGTGCTGGGGGTTGGCAGTGGAGGCCTGCCAGGTGGATGCGGCAGGGGGAAGGGGGGAGAGGGGGGGCCAGGCGGGTGGGATCGGGACCAAGAAAGCATGGAGGCGGCTGGAGAGGGTCCATATTCGGCGAGTCGTGGCATGGCAGGGGCGGGAGGACTCCTCGCTCCAGGACCTTCTGACCCCCCACCTGCCCCCCACCCCAACCCCGCCCCCACCCTCGCCCCCACCCTCGCCCCCACCCTCGCCCCCACCCTCGCGCCCACCCTCGCGCCCACCCTCTCCCCTCGCACACACGCAGCAACTACCTGGCCGGCTCTGGGACGGCAAGGAGGCCCTGCTGGGGGCCGTGCCGCCGCTGCTCTGCGCCGCGACGCTGGACGTCTCAGGCGGCGGGGGGGGCGACGTCTGGGCCACGGCAGTCGCGGCGCTGCTCGCCGCCGCCGAGAGGCCGCGGGCCGCCTACCACGCCGCGGCGCTGCGTGCCCTGGCCCGAGTGCTGGAGGAAAACGCGGCCGCACCGGCGGGGGACGCGGCGCAGGCGCGCGACGTGCACGCTGCGCTGCTGGATTTGGCGGGCCGCAGGGTGGCGCGGGGCGGGGCGGAGGGGGCCGGCGGCGGCGAGGCGGCGGGGCCCGCCCCGGCGCCAGAGGTGAGCCGATGGGGTCGCGCGGGGGAGGGGGGTGGCGGGGCGGGGGGGAGGCGAGGGAGGGTAGAGCGGGCAGAGCTAGAGGCCCAGATGCGGCTGGCCCAGGGCATCGGACCGAGCGCAGGACCGTCGAGAGGGAGGACGGGCGAGGCTTGCACGCAACTGGCGCCATCGACCGCCGGCTTCGCTGGTGCTCGCGGGATGGGAAGCTTCCCTGGGGGAGCATGACTGGGACGCAGTT
>NW_011934290.1:0-787 GCF_000733215.1 Auxenochlorella protothecoides
GGGGTTGTAGGAAACTGCCATGCAGCTGGCTCTGGCGCCCACGTCTCCAGGGGGCCTGCTGCCATGTAGGCTTGGGGTGTGCAGCCGGCATAGCTGCTGGTAGGTGTCCAGCCGTTGCTGGCCCCCGACGTCCATGCGCCGGGGGTGGTGTCCGTCCAGTCCCCACCTTCTGCCACCCATGGCTGAGGGGACATGTTGGCGCACCCATGCTCCCCGCCGTACATGTTGTAGGTCGCGCATGGGGTGCCATTGTGGCTCAGGTAGGCGGTGGGCACTGTCGCATCCTCGTCCAGGTGGGTACCCCCTGGACAGGCGGCACGGGTGCGGGTGACGACCTCCTCGGAGCCTCGGGGGAGGGTCGGGGATGGATGGACCTCGGCTGCCTGCAGGAGTGAAGGGACGATTTCGGCAAGGAGAGTGCTGACACAACAGGTGGACAGTCTGCAGCACTCATGCAAACACCCCAAAGAAACACCCCAAGAAACAACACCCCTCGCACCTTGGGGTCACTGGGCAGCTCGCACTCGAAGACGGCGGTGGGCTGGCCCTGGGGCTCGAAGTCAGAAGCTCCCTCCTCGTACTCGCCCGCTCTCCCATTCTCTGCCGCGGCCCACGCCTCCTGCTCGGCATGCAGCATGGCGTTTACTTTCATAGCCATGGCTCCAGGGGCGCCGCCGGCAGCAGCATCCAGGATGGAGGTGAGGCGCTTCAGCTGCGCCGCACGATCAGCCGCCTCAGCGCGCAATGCGGCCAGCTGCGCAGCCCTGATCATCTGGGCAGTCAGCTC
>NW_011934291.1:0-728 GCF_000733215.1 Auxenochlorella protothecoides
GTGGCAGGATTTCCTTGGTGGTTGGGGGTTGATGGATTCCCACTTGGAGGTTGAAGACAGTGAGGGCCACGGTGACCGGCAGGGCGTGGCTCTCTCATATCCGCCCCCCTCCCCCGCCGTGAGGGTGGTGCAGCGACCCGAGGTGCCCTTGCAGAGGGGGCGACGATCACCCCACCTCATGCAGCAGCGCTGCCGCGCTGCCCGGTCCCTGCAAGCCCTCCCTCGTCCACCCCCCTTCCCTCGCACAGGCATGGCCGAGAACATGCTGGGCCAGGTGCTGGAGGCGGGGCAGGGCGAGGTGGAGAGCGCGGCGGGCGAGCTGGGCGCCGGCGGCCTGGGCGCCAGCGCGGCCTGGGCGGCGGCCATGGCGTCCGAGCCCGCCGCGGCGCTGCTGCCCTCCCCCGCCTTCTTCGGCGGTGCGGGGGCCGGCGGCGCGGGCGCCGGCGCCGAGGCCATCGCCGCCTCGCTCCTGGCCGCGCGGTGGGGCGCGGGCGGCGGCGACGCGACCCGGGACCTGGCGCGCCGCCTGCTGGACGCCGCGCCGCCCGGCCCGGGGGCCGTGGCCGAGGAGGCGCTGCGCGCGCTGTGCGCGCTGTGCGGCGGCCTGGACCGCCTGGCACGGGGCCTGGCCGACGAGGGCGGCCTGGGAGGGGAGCACGCCGGCGGCCTGCAGTACGTCGTGGAGAGGTGGGAGTGGAGGCGCTTCAGTGATTGGGGGGGGAGATGGT
>NW_011934292.1:0-373 GCF_000733215.1 Auxenochlorella protothecoides
GTGTGAGGCCCCGACTCCTCGTCGCTCACACCCGCCCCACCCACATCTTGCCGACCCCAGACACTGAAGCTCCTCAACCTCAAGGAGGTTCGTGGTATCCCCGCCAGGAAGAAACGGGCCATCGAGGCCTGCCTCCGTAGAAAGGCGGAGGAGTATCAGGTGGACGCAAAGGGGAAGCGGGGGAAGAAGAAGACGGGCGACAGAGAGGAGACGAAGACGGACTGGTTTGTCCACATCGGCTGGGCCTTCTTCGCTCTCCTCTTCAACTTTCGCCGCTTCGAGGGCTGCGGTTGGTACTCTGCAGGGCATTGGCGTACCAACGGCTACAGCGTCACAGTCACCCTGCGCGGGCGAGAGGACCCCCCCGGCCGGC
>NW_011934293.1:0-5046 GCF_000733215.1 Auxenochlorella protothecoides
GAGGCAGGCAGCCTCGCCCTCCACCTGTCCAGCCCCCCCCCCCCCCCCCACCAGTCTTCTTCCCACCCGCCCACCCACACTCCGCCCCACCTTCATGACGACACGCGAGCCGTACTCGGTAAAGGTCAGGCACCCCACCAGCACAAATGTGGTGTGCGAGGAGAAGAGGAGGTCGCCGCAGCCGTGCGTGGCCTGGCGCCCCACGTCCACCACCACATGCTGCCACCAGTGGCGCGGCCAGGCCAGCACGGCGGTGGCCTGGTCGGCGCGGCAGTGGTAGTTGGGCGCGGGGAGCTGGGTGACGGTGAAGGACAGGATGCGGAGCGCCTGGCAGGCAGTCAGCACCATGAGCAGGCGGGCGTAAAGGACGGCGGTGTAGAAGCGCTTGCGCGCGGTGACAAAGGGCGAGAAGGACCAGAGGACGAAGGGGATGAAGAGGCACCAGAAGATGGTCTCGCTCATCCACGCGCCCTTCAGGCCCACCTCCTGCGGTGGGTTTCCGGAATTCATGGTGTGTGGGGGGGGAAATGACGATGGTGCATGTGACTGTGTCTGAGACTGTTTGTGTTGATGTTTGTGTGTGATCGGCCCCGGCGTCAGCACCAACCAGCCTAGGCGACAGCGTATGAACAGCTGGCGGCTGCCGGGCTGGTCGAGCTTTGCCGCCATGCCGGGAGTGGCATGTGCCCTGGAGCCGCCACTTGTGATCGACGCCCACCAATGCCGAGGCCCCGATTGTGTCCATGGGCACCCCTGCATCGACATTCCACCCACAGCGCCTCCCCACACCAGCTGGGCTCACCGGCAGGTACTCAAAGCCGAGGTCGTGCAGGGGCTCCTGCTGCGGCCTGTGCATGCGGTGTGCCAGCTGCGTGGAGATGCCGTGAAAGTACTGGAAGAGGGCGCCAAACAGGATCTGCTTCCATCGCGCTTTCAAAAGGGGAAGCTGCGCAAGGTGGAAGGGTGGTGGGGATTTGGGAATTCAGGCAGGAGTACCCCTCTGGGCTGTCACCCCAGCCCGAGGTAATGTCATGGAACACCACGCACGAGCGACTCATTCAGCATTAGAGACCAGGACGAGGGAACGACACCCCCACCCCACCCCAAGCTCCTTCGGCAGGGACATGGCGAGGTGCCCATAACTCTCCAGCCCTTACCTCCACCGTGAATTCGAGCCTGATCCGGCGCCACCGTTCCTGTGCCCATTCCTGGCATCCCCGGCAATCCAGCACCGGGCGCCCCAGCATGCCTGGTCGGGAGTCAGCGCAACCGTGTCGAGCCCCCAGGCACCGTCGGACGAGGTGCGCTGGCCGGGCTTGCGGGAATATGCGGGCTACGAATCTGTTCGACTCCTGACTCGAGTGGGCTGTGCCGACACTGTGAGGGTGTTTACAGGGCCGACCTTGACAAGCAGGTTTCGAATCATTGCGCGCGCGAGGCAGGAGCACGGGCGGCGAGTCCCCATGGGGGAGGGGGGTGGGGCGTGCTCAGATGGGGGTGGCAGTGCCCGCCTTGGAGGCCAGAATGATACCGACTGCGGAGGGGGATGGATGATGATCTTGATCATGGTGCAAAACAACCACATTTGCACTTGCAGCTTATGCCAGCATCATTAGTATGCTCAGGACAGCTTCACTCACCAATCAGACCATACAGGGCAAGAGCCTCGGCGAAAATCAGGATCAGGATCATCCCCACGAAGAGCTTGGGCTGCTGCGCGTTCGCCCTGGGTACGAATAGAGTTGTGGTTGGGCTTTGATTCCTGGCAGAGGAGAGCAAGGAGGCATGGGAGCCCGTCCTCCACAATGAGGCAGGCTGCCAATCCATCGGCTCACCTCACACCAGCGTCGCCCACGATGCCAATGGCCATCCCAGCCCCTAGGCCAGCCAGACCGCAAGCCAGACCACCCGCAAAGTGCGCGTAGCCATCAAAGTAGTAGTATGCCTTGTCAGCGGTCTGGTTGACTGCATGGGTTGGGGTCAAGAGGCAGCGAATTGAGCACAAGGACAAATGCATGCTGCACACCGGAGCGCAACATGCTGCACCTCCGGCTCCACCGCCTGGCCTCCATGGAAAAACACTTACTTCCAGTACTGATGATCACGGCAATGATCAGGCCGTAGATGCCCAGCACACCCGCCATGACCACGGGGATAATAGACTTGATGACCAGGTCAGGCCGGAGCACTCCCATGGAGGCGATGCCCACCCCGGCCTTGGCGGTTCCGTAGGCCGCACCAAAGCCTGTGGCATGGAAAGACGGAAAAGGGATGAGGGTGGCCCCAGTCAACACGGACGAGCATCGAGCACGGGCACCGTCGAGAACCCGATCGACTCACAGGAGAAGGCCAGGGCTGAGGCAGCGCCCAGGTAGCCGAAGAGGGGAGCAACCTTTGTGGAGGAGGATGAATTTGAGGATCGTGCCAGCTCTTCCCCGGGAATCGCAGAAGGGTTTCCAGACTCCCAACCCCAGCGGAGGCGCGACCACACACCCGCACCAGGCCTGAGGGCCTGCTCACCTGGTCACCATTCCACTGTGTGGTGGTCTCGAGGAGCTGCCTGTGCACACCCTCCATCGCGTTTAGGTGAAGGCGGTTGGGGAACGGGTCGGGGAGGGGGATGCACCGACTGAACTGCTGGAGGTCAGCAACTCAGGCAGGTGTTTGGTCTCCGGAGAAGCTGTCGAGTTCCTTGCAGATCTTCTTTTCACGCAGGGGAGACAGTTCTTGAGGTGTAACCCCGGGAACCCATATGCCAGCACCCCTTCCTCACTCTGCCCCGGCCCTGTTGATGGGAATCGCCCCTCCTCCTTTCTCTGGGTCAATTTTTCGATCCGTCTCGGGGACCGGGGAGTCCCTGCTGGCGCCTGCTGTGCCATGAACATCAGGCGATTGGCCTCCCAGCACGCATGTAATCATCCGACTCATATCCTTAGGAGAGTCTGCGTAGCCTCCCCGCCCAGACGCCGCGCCAGGGGTTGGTGCAAGCGCCACCTGCAGGGCCCAAGGGTTATAACCAGTCAAGCGGCCGGACATCGCTGCAACACAGAAGCGAGCTTTGTGCGGTGAGGTGCGGTGTCAAGCGCGACTCTTTTTGTTCGAGGAATGAATTCCACCGACTCATGGGTGATTCTGTCCTACTGCAGTGTGGGCACAAAACTTGCGCTCCGGAAGGTGGGTCGGGGCAGCCATGCTCGCAGTCCTGGCTCGCCGCACCGGCGGCGCGCGATTCCCCCTCTCCAGCCTGAACCTTGTAGTACACAAAGCTCACCTCAGCGAGGTGAGCAGATGGGCCGCGTGGTGGTGTGGAGCTGGCGCCGCGGCCTGTCAGCTGGGGAGGGGCCTAGCCCCCCACTCCAGTGCTCGTGATAGCCACCCCCTGCCCATGCGCAGGCAGCGGCCCGCGAGGAGCGTGCCGCTGAGGTGGAGCCAGACCTCGCCCCTGTGATCGAGGAGGTGGCCGCAGCGAACAAGGCGGCGGTGGTGGCGCGGCGGGCCTTCCAGAGGAGCAGCACGATCGCGCCCACCAACCTGCCGTTCGATGACCCCAAGGTCGCCTTCAAGGTGTGTGTGATGTAATTTGTTCAGGGGGAGTTGTGGTGCCCTGTCTACATGCATTTCTGTGTGAGTGTGCTCTGTGTTGGGAGGGGTGAAGGGAGTGTGGCTGAGGTTTGGCTGTCACGCATCATCATGGGGACGGAGGCGCCAATGGTCTTCCAACACTTCCTGTGAATTCCTTTGGCGGGCAAGCTGCCGGCAAACGCCCCTTGGAACGTGTGATGGTGTGCTTGAACCTCACCCTGCTGATCTCCTACAACAACTGGCCCGCCATGCAGTCCAAGTCCAACCTGGACCTGATGCGATCGCTGGCCGTGTTCCAGATGTGCCGCCTGCGGCCCATCGTGGACAACGCCGACTCCATCCTGGCCTGGTCCAAGCGCATCTTTGGCTCCACGCTGGTGAACGCCGTGGTCCGGCAGACGTTCTACAAGCACTTTGTGGCAGGTGCGTGTGTGAGTTGGTGTGTGGGTGCAGGTGAGGAGTTGACGCCCATGTGAAGACTGGGGTTGTGAACCTCCTTCATAGGCCACTGCTGTCCAGCCCTGCTCGTTCTCGTATCGAGTGCCGCGCGCTGTGTGTCCCAATCATGGCTGCACCATGCATCCCCTTGCCCACTCCTCCCTCTCCAGGCAAAGACAAGGAGGAGATGCAGCCTACTCTGCAGTACCTCGCAAAGCATGGTATCGCGGCCATCCTCGACTACGCCGCAGAGGACGACTTGGAGGCCAGCGAGCAGGATGACCTGGCGGGGGAGAAAGGTGAGTGCGGGTGCCCTGGGTGGGGTCACTGGATGGGCCTTGGGAGTCTGATCCAGTGGTGGTGCTATGGAGGTGGGGAGGGGACAGGCCGGAAGTAGTGCCCATGACAGATGGATGCGGGCTCTGGCCCCGCACGGTGCATGGGCCATCAGCCACGCAACCAGGCACTCAGTCCTGCCCTGGTCGTCCCTTTCCCCGCCTCCAGGCCCCTCTTCCCCCACCATCCCCCTCCTCGTGCCCAGTGGTGGCGCGGGTGTACAACTACGAAGGCGAGGACCTGTGCGATCGGCGCATGGAGGTCTTCCTCAAGGCCATCGACGCCGCCAGCACCATGAACGGCCACGGGTTCGTGGCCATCAAGCTCACCGCGCTGGGGCTGCCGGAGCTGCTGGAGCGCGTGTCGAACGCGCTCACCGCCATCCGCGGCCTTTTCCAGCAATTTGACGACGACGGCAATGGGTCGGTGAGCATCGAGGAGTTCAAGCGCGTGTACAAGGAGTTTTTCATCGACGACGCCGACGACGTGCCCAAGGGGGTGCGTTATTTGGGGAGGGGGGTGCTGGGGTCCTGGAGAGGGGTGGGGGGCGGCCATGTGAGGGCGACCGGGTGGCGGGCCGGCCTTGGCGCGGCGCCCACAGCCATCGCCAGCCCCGGTGCATCGGTGGAATGGGCAGAAGAGGGGGTGGTGACATCGTGAGGTCCTGCTCGGGCCAGTTTCTCGCTGCCA
>NW_011934293.1:6040-9566 GCF_000733215.1 Auxenochlorella protothecoides
TTGGCATGTGATGTAGTGGTCAGACCCCCCCAAACTCCATTGCCTCGTCCTCCTTGGCTCGCAGTGGTTTGAGCAGCTGGACGTGACCAAGGACGGCCAGGTCGACTACATCGACTGGACGGGGCAGGTGAGTGCGGGGCGGTCCGGCAGGGGTGGGGCCTTCCCCATCCGGTGGAAGGAAGGGTGCGAGACCCAGTCTCGAAACCCGCCGCAGTTTCGTCGGCAGGCATTTCCTGGGCGCTTGACTTCGGCCCCGCCCCGCCTCCCCTGCCACCGTCCCAGAGGGCGCCTCCCCACCTGTATACACCCTCACTCCCCGCCCCCTCCCACCCTTGGCGCCAAGTACAACTCCTCCCCCCCTTGATACCCCCTCCCTTTGCTCAAGATCTCGCTGTTCGACACCAACAGCATCGCGAAGCGGTGCCGCAGCCGCGGCCCCTTCTCCGACGCGGCGCTGAACGAGGAGGAGAACGAGCTGCTGCGCAAGATGCTGGGGCGGGTGGACCGCCTGGCGGCGGCGGCCGCGGCGGCGGGGGTGCGCCTGATGGTGGACGCGGAGCACTCCTGGTTCCAGCCCGCGGTGGACCACGCCACCGCGCAGCTGCAGGCGGAGCACAACCGGGAGCGCCCCATCGTGTTCGGCACCTACCAGTGCTACCTGAAGGACGCGCTGCCGCGGCTCGCCTTCGACCTGGAGCGCGCGCGGCGTGGCGGCTACCGCTTCGGCGCCAAGCTCGTGCGTGGCGCCTACATGGTGGTGGAGCGGCGGCGCGCCGCGGAGCTGGGCGTGCCCTCCCCCATCCATGACAGCCTGGCCGCGACGCACGAGTCCTACGACGCCTGCGTGGCCGAGGTGATGGCCCACGTGGCGGACGAGGGCGCGGGCATGATGGTGGCGACGCACAACCAGGCCTCCATCGAGGCCGCGGTGGCGGCCATGGAGGAGCGCGGGCTGGGGCCGCAGGCCGGGGTCTACTTTGGCCAGCTCCTGGGCATGGCCGACAACCTGACCTTCGTGCTGGGCCAGCACGGCTACGGCGCCTACAAGTACGTGCCCTTCGGCTCCGTGGACGAGGCCATGCCCTACCTCATCCGCCGCGCGCAGGAGAACTCCGACATGCTGGGCGGGGTGGGCAAGGAGATGGCCATGATGCGACGGGAGCTGCGCCGCAGGCTGCTGGGCTGAGGCGCCGCGAGGGTCGGGCGCGCGCGGTGTGTGGAAAGGGAGGCGCGGATACACGCGGGCGCGTGGGTGAGCGGAGGCCGGATGAGCCACGGGCAGCGTGCGAAGCGCGTGCTTGTGGGTGCTCCAGGCACGCAGGGGTCGCGGAGCGGCCTTGCGCGGGCGTGGGGTGTTGCGAGCGCCGAGCTCCCGTCCCTCTCCATTCCCCCTATTCTCCTTGGCGCGGCGCAGCTGGGCAGGCTCTGGCGTGCACAGGCCCTGCCTGCGTCGGAAGGGTTGGCCTGCTGGGAGTCCCGCCCGTCCCGAAGTCCTGTCCTGCCGTCTGCACCTGGAGCCCTTATTCAAAACCTCGTCACCCCCCCCCAACAATGACCAAGCATTGTCTTGTGGCACTTTTCCCTGCCCCACTTCTCACCCTAGGACTTGAGACGTGACATCGGCAATGCAGCAGGATCCAAACGGTGGGAATGGGATGCCTGCCTGGACCAGAACCCGCCTCGGTGGAAATCCACGGGAAAGGCTACCATGCCGCTATACAAGGTCACAGGGTCCAGCCCACCTCCATCCCACACCGTAAAGATCTGGGATGGTGGTTCGAAGACATCGCGGGCATGGGAAGGGGTGCAGAGGTGACTGCCTGCATGGAGGCAGAGACGGCCCAGCCCGGCGACGAGACTCCCGGCACCACTGCACACATGCGAGACCCCGCAGGGTGAGGATTGGTACTGGAATGAAGTTAATGGGGTGTTTTAATTCCCAGATCGCGTCGCCATGTGTCGAGCGCGCCCGATCGCCGACACACACTTTACCATATGATCTGCCACCCAAGCTCCTCCCGCGTCCCATGGCGCAGGCCTGCCACGAATGGCAAAGCGTCCCGCAAAAAGCACAGGCGAGGCGGAATGCGGGCCAGGATGGCGGCTGAGCCCCCCCCGCCCGAACCCCTGGCCCCTCACCTCCACAGGTACGGCCGAGCCGGGCACTCGCCCCGCAATTTCGGCGGGCCCCCGCTCCTCGTCCGCGAGCAGGAGGATGGTCCGGTGGAGTACAAGCTGAGGCTGGACTCCGTCAGCCATGTGCGCTTCCAGCAGCTGGTGGGTGCAAGGGGTTGCAACAGCAGGAGGCGTGAGGGGGGCGCGGCGCAGCTGGGCAGGCTCTGGCGTGCACAGGCCCTGCCTGCGTCGGAAGGGTTGGTCTGCTGGGAGTCCCGCCCGTCCCGAAGTCCTGGCCTGCCGTCAGCACCTGGAGCCCTTATTCAAAACCCCGTCACCCCCCCCAACAATGACCAAGCATTGTCTTGTGGCACTTTTCCCTGCCCCACTTCTCACCCTAGGACTTGAGACGTGACATCGGCAATGCAGCAGGATCCAAACGGTGGGAATGGGATGCCTGCCTGGACCAGAACCCGCCTCGGTGGAAATCCACGGGAAAGGCTACCATGCCGCTATACAAGGTCACAGGGTCCAGCCCACCTCCATCCCACACCGTAAAGATCTGGGATGGTGGTTCGAAGACATCGCGGGCATGGGAAGGGGTGCAGAGGTGACTGCCTGCATGGAGGCAGAGACGGCCCAGCCCGGCGACGAGACTCCCGGCACCACTGCACACATGCGAGACCCCGCAGGGTGAGGATTGGTACTGGAATGAAGTTAATGGGGTGTTTTAATTCCCAGATCGCGTCGCCATGTGTCGAGCGCGCCCGATCGCTGACACACACTTTACCATATGATCTGCCACCCAAGCTCCTCCCGCGTCCCATGGCGCAGGCCTGCCACGAATGGCAAAGCGTCCCGCAAAAAGCACAGGCGAGGCGGAATGCGGGCCAGGATGGCGGCTGACGCCCCCCCCGCCCGAACCCCTGGCCCCTCACCTCCACAGGTACGGCCGAGCCGGGCACTCGCCCCGCAATTTCGGCGGGCCCCCGCTCCTCGTCCGCGAGCAGGAGGATGGTCCGGTGGAGTACAAGCTGAGGCTGGACTCCGTCAGCCATGTGCGCTTCCAGCAGCTGGTGGGTGCAAGGGGTTGCAACAGCAGGAGGCGTGAGGGGGGCGTCTGCCGCCCGCCCTTCATCGGTCACCTCACCCCTCAATTTTCGCCCCCACCATTCTTGGGCAGGTCACTCAGCTGCAGTACCGGCTGTCAGAGGGCGAGGGCGCCTGCGTGTACTACCTGGGCGTGGAGGACAACGGCCACCCCCAGGGCCTGGAGCCGGCGCAGCTGGAGGCCACGCTGCGCACGCTGCACCGCATGGCGGCCGAGGTCGGCGCGCGCGTGGCCTCCTCGCGGCCCCTGCCCGCGCGCGGCGGGCGCGCCTGCGCGGTGGCGGCGGTGGCGGCGCGCCGC
>NW_011934293.1:10640-31009 GCF_000733215.1 Auxenochlorella protothecoides
CCCAGAGGCCCGCGCCGTGCTCGCCGGCGGCACGGGCGCGGGCAAGTCCACGCTGGCGGCGGTGCTGGGCTGCCCCGCGGCGGGACTGGACGATGGCCGCGGCGCGGCGCGCGCCTCGGTCCTGCGCCACCGCCACGAGCTCGCCTCCGGCCGCACCTCCAGTGCCGCCCATGTGCTCCTTGGCTACGATGCGCAAGGTGGGCTTTTTTTGGTTTTTGCGGGGTGGGGGGTGGGGTAGGAGCGGGGGACGGTATCGACCGGACGATCATCCTCAAAGGCATCCGCCGGGACCCCCTCCCCCCGCACATGCGCACCATCCAGCAGGCCGCGTGCTGAACCGGGCGGGGGTGTCGCCGGCCACGGCGCCGGAGCTGGGCGTGGCAGCCCACGCCCTGGTCCGTCTGGTGGACGCTCCCGGCGACGAACGGCACGCCGGCACGCTGCTGCGCGCGCTGTGCGCTGGCCGCCCCGCCCTGGTGCTCCTGGTGCTGGCGCTGGGCGCGCCGGGGGCGGCGGGACGTGCGCCCCCCATGCGCTGCTGAAGGCGGCGGCGGCGGGGCTGGCGCTGGGCGCGCGCCTGGCCTGCGTGCTCACGGGCACGGACGCGGCGGGTGATTTGACCGCTGCCATCGGCGCCGCCGTCCAGGCGCTGCAGGCCCCGCTGGAGCGCGCGGGGCTGCGAGTCGTACGGCCGGGTGGCGGGCCGGGCGCGCCCGCCGGCGACGGACACCCCGCCGACGGCTCCGAGGCCGATCGCGCTCCCCAGAGCAACGTGTCCAGCCCCGCGCTCGCCGTCCCCGCGCTCCCCGTCTCCTGCGTCGACGGGGCCGGGCTTCACGAGGTCCACGCCATGCTGCGCGCGCTGCCCTGCGCACCCGTCCCGGGTGCCCCGCCCTCGCCCGCTCGACGACAGCCGCTGCGCTTCCGGGTCGAAGCGTGGCACGCCAGGCCGGGCGGCCTGGTCCTGCACGGCACGGCGGTCGCCGGCCGGCTGCGGCCCGGGGCGGCGCTGGCGTTGGGGCCCTGCGCCGGGGTCGTGGCCTGGGCGCCCGTGACGGTGGCCTTGCTGCAGTGCTGCGGGCGAGACGTGGCGCACGCCGCCCCAGGCACCCTGGTCTCCGCCACGGTGCGTGCTGCCGGGGACCGGGCACGTGGGGATGCAGGCTCGGGCTTGCGCCACGCCTTTGGCGCCCAGATCGCGCCGGAGCTGGCGGCCCTGCATGCCGCCTGGGCGGCGGCAGAGGAGGTGGCGCCTGGGCCTGATGCCGTCGACATGGATGGGGCCGGACTCCGTACCCTGGACGAGATGTCGGTGCACAAGGTGCGTGTGTGTGGAAGGGGACAGGCTGGGATCGAGGCTGTAGAGTGCCTGGCGACAGGACGGGTCGATGTCTTGACCCAGCGGGCGGTCACCCCCAGGTGCCCGACCGACACCCATGCTCCCTCCGCCTTTTGAAACTAGCGGGGAGCCTGGCTGCTGGACTGGAGCCTGGAGCCCAGAGCCAGCCGCACTTTCCAGGCGGCACTCGCCTGGGGCCAGCAATTTCTGTGTGAGCTTGGGGTGACACGTTGCTTGTGCCCATGGCTCGCGGCCCTCTGCCTTGGCTTGTGTGCCAGGCTGGGATGCTGCTATGCACGCCAACACACGCAGACCAACAGCCCAGTCCCCTCCCTCCCACCCTCCCTGCAGCTGCGCCGAGCTCGAAGCGTCGATGGGTGGTGCACTGCGGAGCGACGCAGCAAGAGGCGCAGCTGGAAGGCGAAGTCATAGCGTCCCTACCTGCCGACTTCGACATGACGAGGCTGGAGGGCGCGGTCAGGGCTGCCCTCCTCATGGGACATCCTGGATCAAATGAACCCCAGGTTTTTTCTGCCACCTTCACCTTCTGCCATCGTGCGGAGTGGCTGCTGCCAGGCTCACCGGTGCTGGTGACGGATGCCAGTGCCAAACGACTCGTTGCAGCTGGGATTGTCCTCGAATCAGGCGGGCACCTCAGCATTGTACCATCCTAATGACATAGGGTCTGAAATATCCTTGTACATGACCTTTGCTTCTATGTACCGACCGTAAAGTCCCGTGGCTTCGGTCTCATGCGTGTAACATTATTGACACAGGTGCCGTCACGACCGGACTGGCGCGCACATCATGCGCGTCATGGGGTGCAATCCGAAGGATGACCCTCGCTTGCACCGCCGCATGCGCCTGGACGGGGCCACGCCCCGAACCTCATACACCCTGCACGGCTCATTAGGGTTGAGGATCGTCGAATCACGGCCAGCATTCGCGCGAGATAGGGTAGGGGCAACACCATCATGGAGGCTCTCTCCGGCACCCGTGCATCCTTTGCAGGAGCCACGCATGCCTTCACCGCGCGCAAGCTCCCCGGTACTTGTCGCCGGATCAGCCTGCAGGTGTGTCTGCGCAACCCAGTGGACCTTTTGGCCCTTTGCCCGACCCCGCCCCTGCCTACGGAGGCACGCCATGCTACCCCCTTCCGCAGGTTCGGAACGCGGGTACCAGGGAGATCAGGGACCGCATCTCTTCCGTGAAGAACACCCAGAAGATCACGGAGGCCATGAAGCTGGTGGCGGCAGCTAAAGTGCGGCGAGCGCAGGACGCTGTGGTGCGGGGCCGGCCCTTTGCGGAGAATCTCGTCAAGGTGGGGTTATGGGCGGGGATCGAGGAGGCTGAGGGTTGAAACGGCGACAGCGTCGAGGTCCAGATCTGTGATCAATGGCCAGAGCTGCAGTCGAAGATCCGCATCTGCCGTCGTTCATCGCCCCAGGTGCTGTATGGAGTCAATCAGCGCCTGCGCGTGGAGGACATCGACTCCCCCCTGGTCGAGAACCGGCCTGTGAAGACGGTCCTGCTCCTCTGCGTCACGGGCGACCGTGGGCTGTGCGGCGGGTACAACGCCATCGTCATCAAGGTGGGTGGAGGGGGTTGAGATGAGAAAAGGGTCTCCCATGGAATTCCACAACCTTCCAGAAGGCTGTCTTATGAGAGAGATCACATGCGCCAAACCCTGTACAATTCTGTGCAGAAAACCGAGGCTCGGTACAACGAGCTGACCAAGCTGGGGGTGAAGGTGCGGCTGCTCCTCATCGGGAAGAAAGGTTCCGCCGCCTTCAAGCGTCGGCCCAACTACAAGAATGCCATCGGCAGTGAGTGGCGGGGAGGGGGATGTGGGGGTGTGTGTGGAGGGCCCCACCCACTTCAAATGGGACGCTGCATGTGTAACCTGACACCTATGCCCGACCCATTGTATCAATACACCTCCCTCCCTCCTCCTCCCCCCCCCTGTCCCCCCCAGATGTGTACGACATGGGCCAGGCTCCCTCCGTCAAGGAGGCCCAGGTGGTGGCCGACGAGATCTTCAGCGACTTTGTGTCGCAGGAGGTGGACAAGGTGGAGATCATCTACACAAAGTTCGTGTCGCTCATCGCATCGGGTGCGTCCCTGGGGGCGTGGCGCGACGCCCAGGCTCCGCGCCTGGGGGGCTGATCGACCGGTGCGGAGCCGGCAGACGCCGCCGCTTCCAGTCTGCGCTTGTACCTTTATTCTCCTGCGCTGACCCCTCACACCCCCTCTCCCCCTCATGCCCCTGCAGAGCCTGTGGTCCAGACGCTGCTCCCGCTGTCCCCCATCGGCGAGGTATGCGACGTGGATGGCAACTGCGTGGACGCCGCGGAGGACGAGGTCTTCAAGCTGACCACGCGGGAGGGGCAGCTGGTGGTGGAGTCTGAGAAGACGGTGCGTGGGCTTGCTGAGGGGTCGGGGGGATGTGTGGGATCATACATCAGGATTCAGGTTTCCCCCTGTTGCCTGGAGGAAGCAGGGGTGGGGAGTGGGGCCCTATCCAACCCTCCGGCTGATTCTTGCTTTCCCAGGACCATCGTAATACCATTGCCCTCAAGGAAGCTCCAAGCCTCCTCATGTCCACTCCCCTCCAACCCCCCAACCCTCCCCTCCTCCCCAAATAAACCCTCGCAGGCCAAGGCGGACCCCAGCGACTTTGAGGCCGGCCTCATCTTCGAGCAGGACCCGGTGCAGATCGTGGACGCGCTGCTGCCGCTGTACCTCAACTCCACGCTGCTGCGCAGCCTGCAGGAGGCCCTGGCCTCGGAGCTGGCGGCGCGCATGAATGCCATGAGCTCCGCCTCGGACAACGCGGCGGAGCTGCGCAAGGGGCTCAACCAGGTGTACAACCGCAAGCGCCAGGCCAAGATCACGACCGAGCTGAGCGAGATCGTGGCCGGCGCGAGCTCGGTGTGAGGTGGCCAGAGGCTGGCGTGGGGCCTGGTTGGCTGCCCCTATGGGGGACTTGGGGGCACTGCTGGGCGAGGGAATGCTGCTGAACAGAGACCCAAATGGGCCTGCAGCCGGCCGGCTGCATGCGTGCACAGGCCAGGCCGTCGGCAGCCTCCCCTGCCGCCCCGCCGAGCCCCCGTCACTGGCTTTTGCATCGCCTGGTCCCATTCTTTCCTGCACTCCATTTCCGTCCTTTGCCTTGCTTGAGAAGATGCGTAACGTCAAGGACTTGGTATAGGTGTAGGGAGAGGCAAAGATGTGTGGCTTGGGGGATAGAATGCCGAGGCTGGGTAGCGAGCAGCCTGATTGAAGCTGCAGGGAGGCTGAAATCCAGAACAACGCTCTGGCGGCAGCCAGAGCAGCCCCGCCTCCCCAGCCAGTCACATGCCGGGGTAGAGCCTCCAGATGTCCTCCAGCTTGACGGGCTCCAGGGTCACGGGGCAGGCGCCCGCCTCGCTGACGTGGCGGTGCACGCAGGTGTAGCAGAAGGCGTACCCCGTCGGCGCCAGCAGGGCCGGGTTCTTGCGCTCGCTTCTACACAGCGGGCACAGCGCGGCGTCGTCGGGCAGCTGGATGCCGCCCTCGGCGGGGGCCAGCGGCGGCGGGGGCGGCGGCGGCGTCAGCGCGGCCCTCTCCCCCAGCGCCTGCTCGCCCGAGGTATACCACCACTCCAGCAGCTGCAGGGTCGGGGTGGAATGGGGGACAAGGACCGTGAGGGTAGGGGCAGGAGTGAGCGGGCGGGGGGAGAGGGTCCGTGCGCCTGGGGTGCTCGAGGAAAGCGCGTCCTGACCTTGTCTTTGGCCCGGCTCGCCATGGGTTGTGGGGACGCCACGGCACCCATCCCCAATCTGTCAAAAGTCGCGCATGGCACGCACCCACCCCGCGCTCCCCAAAGCCCCTCCCCTGGACAGCAGCGCCAGACCTTGAAGGCGAAGACGGCGAGGATGAGCGCGTTGTGAGTGTGGTCCGCCACCGCGTACCCCGCGCGCAGGGCGGCGCCGCGCGCGAGGCGCAGCGGCCAGGCGAGGGAGGCGCCCCGCGCGGCGCGTGCGGCGCGGCGCGCCGCCAGCTCCCGCCCCCGCGCGGCCTGGGTGCGCGGATCGACCCGCGCCACGGTGAGGCCCAGCAGGTGGAGGCCCGGGGCGTAGTGCGGGGAGCGGCCCAGCAGGTAGAGCAGCTGGTAGAGGAAGCGAGAGCCCTCGTGCACCGCCACCACGCAGGGGTAGCCCCTGAGGAAGGCGCGCAGCGCCAGGCGGCGCCAGCCGTCGGCGAGGCCGTCTGCTCCCCTCGCGGCGGGAGCGGGAGGAGGCTGCAGGCCCAGGGCCTGCAGCGAGCGCAGCTGCGGCGCGTGGCGCCCGTGCAGGCCGTCCAGCTTGGCGCGGGCGTAGGGCACCAGGGTCTGTGGTGCCCGGGGGGGACGCAGGATGGGGGGTTGCGGGGGGAGGTACTTTGGCCGGACAGCCACCCATGAGCGGTGGATTTCGCAGTCCACCCCCCGGATCATGTGTCCCCAGCGTCAGAACCCGCGCGCGTGAAGGAGCCAGCACACCAGGAGCGCCAGCGTGGAGATGCGCTGCTGCGGGGACAGGCCGCCCGCCCCCTCCTCTGCGCCGCGCCGCGCCGCAGGGACGCGGCGCAGCGCATACAGTCCCTCGGCGAAGGAGGCGTCGGAGGCCCTGAGCGACCCCCGGTGCAGCCAGGCGCTGATCAGGAAGAAGAGCTCGTCCTCGTGGTCCAGGAGCCGCAGCAGCGAGGGCCGGCGCTGGGCATAGACCTGAGGCGGGCGGGCGGGGAGGGGCGGGATTCAGCATCGAGGTGTCGAGGTGTCAGGAGGCCAGACCGTCGCTCCTCGGTGCACTGCACAGCCGGGCCGTCTCACACCCCATACGACGCACCGATAGGGAGTATGCTATGGCAGCCTTGAGGCTGGGGAGGAGTCTGTCGGCGGCCACCAGCTCAAAAAAGGTGGGGCGAGAGGAGGCCTCTCCTCCCACCGTCACGAAGCTCATGCAGCCTCCGGTCCCTTACCTCGACCCTTCAGGCGGCCCGGGCTGCCGGTAATGATTTCATCGCAGTATACATGTGATTACAATATCATCCACCCGTCACTCGTTGTCCCTGCGAAGCCTGTTCGTCCCGGAAGTGCCTCAATTGCGAGATTTCCGTGACGTGGCAGAACTCCGCATGGCGCGATGGTGATCCGTCATGGACGGCACTTGGGATCTATGGCACCTCTCCTGTCAGCAATACATGGCGACACATGCTATACGCTCCAATACGAGTAGTATACTCAGGAATATGAAGACTCTCGCACCTTGCAAAAGTCTGCAGCCCAGGACTGAGGCCGGAGCACCATGCCTGGGCAAAGGATCCCCTCGGCCTCCATGCCCCATGAGACGCAGGCAGAAGGGGTGCGGCAGCTGGCGATGCAAGCCCATTGCATGTCATGCTTCATCCCCTCGAGATGTGGATGCTGTGCAGGAGGGCATGAGTCGCTCGGTCAATCAGGTATGATTGCTCCAAAGCTGTCGCACCCTGGGGTGTGCAACCCTCTCCGGGCTGGAATCGTCAGTCCAATGGCCAACCTTTTTATCAACCTGCCAAAACCCTGTCACTGGCAGCTGTGCACGGATGCCCTGCGAGCCATGCTTGCCGGGGACGAAAGGGCGGCGGGGCGAGAGGCCGCCAAGTGCCGTGATTTGGCTGTACGAGTTGCCGGAGCGGGGCGGCAGCCGTCTGGTCACCAGGTATCAGGCATGGAGGGCAGGGAATGATTTCATCCCATCGGCGACCCCTGCACTGCGTCCTGCACAGCCTCGGAGCTGCTCAACTTTCCCTGTCCTTTTCATTCCAGTACCATCAGACGGTTGCGTTTCTGAGCGTGCTGGAGCAGATGCTGCAGCACAACATGCCCAGCACCCACGCTCTGGATGAGCAGCATGCGCGCTCCCTCGACCGCCTGCTGAACCAGGTGGGGGTTCACAGGTTCCCTTTTTTTTTGGGGGGGGGGGGGGTGGAGTTGTCTGGTGGCCAAGACTCGGCGGTTTTGGAGCAGGGCACGCATTCGGCACACCCCCTGGAGTTGCATGCTGGGCCCTCATCGAGATGCCATGCACAGCCCCCCTCTTTGGGTTAGGCAACACATCCTACACACCCGGCGCAGATCTCCGGTTCAGAGTGGAAAGTGGGGGATGGTGACCAGGCTGCCCAGGAGCCGCAGTTCAGCACCTGGGAGGAGGCCCTGGGTGGGGGCCCCCACCCAGGCGCCGCCGGCCCGCGGCGCGACCCCCCTCCTGATGCCTCGAGGTCACAGCCGGGGAGGCACACCGCCCTGTACAACGACCTGGGCGTGACCGGCGGTGCGACGCGCGCCGACATCCGGGCCGCCTTCCGGAAGGGGGCGCTGACCTGGCACCCGGATGTGAACGCCGCTCCGGAGGCCCCCGCTCGCTTCGCCCGCCTCGCAGAGGCGTACGGTGGGCTGGGCGACGCCGGGCGCACGCCTGCTCGGCTTCCGGTGGAGGGTGGGGCGTGTTTCCAGGGGGACGTCGCCCGTGCCGCCCACACTGCCCCCGGCCCCCGCCCCCACCGCAGAGGTGCTGTACGACGAGGAGCTGCGCAGGAGCTACGACCGGGAGGGACCGCGGGGCGTGGAGGCCGCAGGTGGGTGGCTCGGCCCGGCGCCTCTCGAGGTCGTGTTTATCTTTTTGGAAACGGGTGTCGGCCTCCTTGCCTCTCACCCCCATCTCTCTCCCAAACACACCCACCCAAGCTCCTTCCCGCTCGGCTGCGTGCAGTGCGGAGCAGAGCGTCGGGGGCCGGCGTGGGCACCAGCGAGGCCCGCAGAGCCTGGGACGAGTTCAAGCCCTTCCGGAAGGAGAGCCGGCGGACCCAGGCCCGCGCCGCGGCGGGGCCTGGGTCCGGGTCCGATGGGAGCCCGCCCTCGCCATCATCAGGCGCCATCCCTGTGGGCAGCGTGGTGCAGTACGCCCTCAGCCCCGCAGTCCTCGCGCTGGAGGAGGGGCACAGGAGCTCTGGCATCGGCCTGTTGGTCGGCAGGAACATGGACAGGTCAGCGCAGACGGCGGCGCACTCATTCCATACATCATGCTGGGTGGTGGGGTTTGGTGGAGGGCTTTGATTCTGTCCAAGCGCCTGGGATGGGGCGGGGTTGGGCCGGGCACGAGGGGCTGGGTGGGCACACAGCACATCCTCCCCCCCCCCCTCCTCCCTTTTGCGCCCCAGTCACCCTCGAGTGCACACAAACACATACACCACGTGTGCTCCATCCTCCTTCCCTGGCTCTGCAGGGGGGATGCCAGCAGGCTGCCGCCGGAGCGGCTGGGTCTGTGTGAGGTGGAGGCCTTCCGCCAGACGGAGGCCGGCAGCTCCTGCTGGTGCCCCGACGACCTGGCCTCGCCCGCCTTCTGCCACCTGGACGACCTGCGCCCCATCCCCGTCGCCGCCTACGACGCGCGCTTCGATCGGTGGACCATCGAGGAGGTGCTGCCAGACGGGTGTGCAGGGCCGGACTTGCCAGAGGAGATCATCCTGTGACCGACTGTGGAGAAGGGTGTGCCGGGCGACTGGTTGGCTGGCCCATGTAGCATGGACTGCTGCGCTTGCTCCAAAGTCGAAATCTCGCAGCCAAGTCCCCAGGCACAGTGTGGGGAGTGGGTGTCATGGCGGGGGCCGGGCGGCCCCGGGCACGGCACAGTGCACGGCGGCTGACGGGACAGAGGGGTAAAGGACTCAGTGGGTTGGCCCCACAACAACTTCGTGCCTGTTCTCTCGGTGGGTGTGGCTGCAAGCCCGGCCCGCCCCGGCCCTGCTGACCCAGGCCAGTAATCGACCAGGGAAAGTGACAGTTGGTGTGGGAGGCGAGTCCAGGCTGGAATGACACCCCATGCCTTGTGGCCGGCTCTCTCGTGCGACGAGGTATTGTGCCAATGGACCCCCCTGCAGCACGCACCTGGGCTCTCCCAGGGTCAGAGTCGGGGACCAGCCTTCTGAAGATGCCTTCGCGCCATGCAGCGGGGTTCACTTGCCGAAAGCGTCTAGCCCTGGGAACGAGCAGGAGCTTGATTTGGAGGAGCTATGGACAGCTCGCATCCAAGGTGCAACGGACGGGGTGCTTGAATTTGATAAACAGACTATCTTGTGCTAAAGGGGGCAACTGAAGAGGTGACATGAACGTAATGAGCACTCTGCAGGGAGGTTCACTGGCTTCCAGAACGCAAGCTTTGGGTGCAGGCATGTTCTTACCACCGCCACATATTGACCTCCCTCCAAATCTGTGTGACCTGCGGGAAGTAATTTGGACCAACATTCTCAAATCTCAGACTTCAAGGAACCCATTTTATTATGGTGAAGACGGGAAAGTACCCTCTTTCAAGTGGCACTCACTGCTGATGTCTTCGGCGATGCAATACCATCTCTGCCACTGTCCGGCCTTCCGGTCAAGCCCATGGATTTTTGCGGAAGTGGGATGTCCGGAAAGCGAAACTCACCCAGATTGCGAGGAGTCCTGCTGCATGGAATGGCATGAGCGACGCTCTCAAAGTGTGCCCTTTAGTGATAAGCCGGTGTCTGGCATGAAGCAGCACCTGTCATGCACTCAGCTGCCTTCTTGTCAAGCCTTTTCAAATGGATGCTGCCTCACAATGTATCTCTGCTTTCCTTATTTGCAGGATGCCATGATAGCTTAATGTAGCAAGGACATGTCTTGGAAGCAAAATTTTGGCAGTAAGCTTCTTGAAGAAGAAATGCAAAAATGGGGAAAAGTGCAACACTCCTCATCCCCATCCCCTGCTGCGCCCCGGGTGCCAGCGCACAGGTATAGAGGTCCCCAAACAGCACAGATGTGGGGATGGGTCGTTGGTTATTCGACATTGTTGTGACTTGCGACAGCCGCACAACCCACCATCCAATACTTGCCACCCTTCTCCTGGTGTTCACACGTAATCCCTGCAGTGGAGGTTCTGGTCCGGCCACACATAATACTTCAGATCCAGCAAAGGACCATGAGATGCCTGAGTCTGCCCCAGTTTGCGACCCCTTGGCGATATCAGAGGTGTGCTGCCTGGCTGCTTGCAAAGGTGGGCCGTGTTCTGGTTGGCATTGCAACTGGGGATCCATGTCTGATGTACACAAGTCTACATGCGTGCACACATATTGTGTTGTCCCCTCCCTGATGCATTTGAAATTCACCCTTTACAGCCTCTGCAAGCGGCCCAGCAGCCACCAGCTCCCCATTGCCAGGCGATGGCTTGCGTGCAATCCCATGTGACTCAGACAGCGGAAGCACCAAGTGGTGTGCTCACCAGGTAGGCAGCAAAGTCGATGGGCACCCAGGCTGGAATGCATTTGGAATGGTACTGTCTGGATGGACCAGGTACTACCATTTGTTGCTGTGTTCTTGGACATTCTCGATAGTTCTGTCCATTTGAACACCCTGCAGATCAGACGATCGTAACTTCAAGGAGCTGCAGATCCAGTAGGCTGCAAGATCAATGCATGTTTGTATTCCCAAATGATTTGAGGCATGGCGCAGGCCAGTGTATGTGCTCACAGCTTGCGGGAATAGAGCAGGCCAGGTTGGGCATGGAGTGTGCGACGAGCAGTGCTCTTGAGCACCAGAACATTCGACGTCCCTGCATACATCATGTGCTCGCTTGTTGTGGGGTTTCCCCTTGACCGGGCCCTTTCCCCACTTTCCTCCTGTTCCTAGCAAGATCGGGAAACCATGTTTCCGAAACCAAATTGTTGTGGGGGCGGGCTGGCCCCCACAACGTCGCTTAAAGCAGGTGTGCGTCATTTGCAGGAGTACTTGGGGCTTGCAACACCACTGTGTGCCCTGTGTCCAGTCGTCTACCACGCTGCTCAATGCAGCTGTGGTATCAGACCTTTTACAGCCAATCCGATTCATCTTCTTCCTCTCCAAGGCGTGCATCCCCATGTCCTCTTACAGGTCGTTCTTTCCATAGTCTGTGCTCGATTCATCTGTATTTAGGCCCTCTTGCTCCCTTAGTAGAGGCTGTTCTCATAGGAAATTTATTCAATTCTGTTGATCATCACCTCCGAAATTCTGCCCTGTTCCTTTCCCTGCCGTCCACGAGGACTTCTCAAGCCTGTGCCCTGCTCTTTACACCAACACACGACAGCATGACAACTTGGTGCTGGGGCGGATGGCGATGCCTCACCACCACACTATTGTAGAGTATCTTGAAGTGCGACCATAGAATAGCATTGTACAGGGCTCTTCCGTGATGGCAGGAGATCCATCCTGTAAAGGGCAAATCCCCTGAGTTCATCCCAAATTCATCAAAAAGTCAGCCGACCAAAAAACTCTTCGTTTTGCAAGTCTTGTTGGCCTGGATGGTATGGGTCTCCATTGCCTGCCACTGTCTCAATGTCAGCGCTCCCATACGGAAGGTTGCGGGGTAACTGACAAGGGTATTTATCTGGATCACCTGGCAAGCTTGTGAGACCAGCCCTGGACGATGGTATGTGGACGTCCGCAGGTCCATGTGGAAGCATGCGGTGCATCACTGTTCGACATCAGTACCTATAGAGTGCTCAAATTTGGATCCCAACACATCCCATGTGCCGGGAGTGGCGACACGGCGGTGAGGTAACATTCAGTGGTACTCTGTCTTCCGATTCCCGCGGAACACGAGGGTCTTTCTCCTGTCAATATGCGACAAGAATAGACATGTGCTCAGGTTAAAGCCATTACAACGGGAAGACGGCCCAGAAGCTAGTCTGTGAGGGCAAAATGCTTCCGGATGGCGAGACTAAAGCGCGGAGATGCCGTGCATGATGTGCGATGTTCTAGCGCGCTTTCCGGCGGGGACCGGGGAGGAGGGGGGGTAACATCGGTCATACGGCGAGTATTCGACATTCGGCCAGGTTATCCACGCCACGAGACTTTAAAAGTGCTGAAGTATATTTCAAAGCGCGCAGCGGAGCTCCAGTAACAGGATGAGGGTGTGCTGGGATAAGAACCAACCCCCCTTCACCATGACCAAGAAAATGTGGGCCGAATTGTGAGTGTGTGATTGTCTTTGAAGAGCGCTCTTTAGCTTAAGTAGATAATTAAGTGTCCACAATCTTGCAAATGAGCGCTTGACACGCACCGGACTGTGCACGCGGCTTACCCTTCTTCGCCTTGTCTGCCCGCAGTTACGAGTTGTTGATGGAGCAACCGGACCCCTCCCAGACCAGTGGAGTCGCAGCCGAAGCTTCTGGCGTCACAATGAAAGACGTGGGCCATGGCGTGAGTGTCCGATATCTTTACTTTCTTAGCAGTACGGCGAGGGATGCTGCCTCCAGGAGCCTGATTCTCTTTTGGGGGGATATAGAAAGGTTACGTCTCGTTTCCTATATCCACCTCCTTGCAGACTTGTTCCGGAGCATACCTTGCACATACATCTCACGAACAGGCATCTCCTGCGGGCGAGGCCATGATTAAGGCCTCGCTCAGCCTGCCATCCCGGACTGGCGGACTCGACGAGCACACTGAGATGAAGGATAGGTGAGTGGACAGGAGTATGAATTTGTACCAATGAATGCGAAGCCCCCAGCTCAGATGCAACGCTGAGGAGGGGTCGATATACTCTGAGTTTCCTTGTTACAGACGCTCTCTCCTTCTCCCAAGAAATCGCCCCCCCCCTCCTCATGTTCAATTTCCGCAGTGCCGATTCCGCTTCATCCTCAAAGATTTCATTTGAGACAGAGAATGCTCATGGGACGGCTGATTCCTCCCTTGCCTTCAGGCACTTGGCGATGTCCAAGGTGCGCATTCCAGCTGCTTGCAGTAGTTTGGCGTGTTCTGGTTGGTGATGCAGGCTGGGGTCCATGTCTGATGTTCTCAAAATTTGGTATGTGGCCGTACACATATTGTGTCATCCCCTTTCTGATACATCTAGATCTAATCTTATGCAGACACAGCATCCAACCCAGCAGCCACCAGGTCCCCATCACCAGCCGATGGCTTGCGTGCCATCCCTCGTGTCCCAGACAGCAAAGGCATCAGCTGGTGTGCTCACCAGGTAGACAGAAACTGTGATGGGTACTCATGGTGCAAGTGGTCGAGGAGGGTACTGGGTGCATTGGTTGTGGGGTCTCACTTCCTGCTGTGCAATGACATTGGTCTCTCCTGCCAATGCTGTCAATGTGGCGTCCCAGCAGGTCGGACATCCGGAAGTTGAAGGAGATGGAGATCCAATAGGATGCAATCTCATGGTAGGAAGCTTGATCTGATTGGTCTAATTGATATGAGGCTCGCCGCTGCCATATGTGTGCCCACAGCATGCGGGTTCGGATCAGGGCAGGAAGGGGTTCTGAAATGTGTCTTGCGATGTGTTCTGTGGCACGAAAACACTGAGCAACTATGCTCAGTCAAGTGCTTCATCTCTCAGCAGGCGTGTTCTGGATGGAGCAGGAGTCCTTGGAGCTTTCATCAGTAGAATCTCCCCTCTATCCACTTGCCAGACGCGCTGCGCAACGCAGCAGAGTTATCAAAAGAGTTCCTGCAGATAGAATCCATCATCGTGTCTCCCAGGCGTGCATTGCCATAAGCACCTCCAGGCCCCTTTTTCCATAATCTGCACTCAAAAACCTGCATCCCAGGCCCTGTCCCTCCCATAGCAGAAGCTGTTCCCAAGATACTGTTTTTAAATGTCGCGATCATCCCCCATGAATCTACTATGGTTTTTAGCATGCCGTCCTCCTGGACCGCCCAAGCCTGTGCCCCACCATGTAAACGACTCAGCG
Source organism: Auxenochlorella protothecoides (assembly GCF_000733215.1). Classification (NCBI taxonomy): domain Eukaryota; kingdom Viridiplantae; phylum Chlorophyta; class Trebouxiophyceae; order Chlorellales; family Chlorellaceae; genus Auxenochlorella; species Auxenochlorella protothecoides. The sequence continues at coordinate 24,730 of NW_011934293.1, forward strand.
ACAGCAAGGATGCTAGAGAACTGTCTTTGCCACACCGGTATCTGGACACTTCTGTCAACCAAAGGGCAGTCAGGTGAGACTAAAGCGGGCTAAGGCTTGGGAGTCCCACTGAAAGAACCCTAACCTATACCAGGCTGGATCCTTTGCGTACCTTCCTTGAAGTGACGCACGGAAGGGGGAGGCTAGTCTTACAGGGGAGTGTGTCCAGAGGAGAATGGTTGAGAGAAATAAGTGCAGATTGCCTCAGAGCAAGGGTATGTATGCTCTGGGCTTGCAGTGAGAAGGCAGGTGCAGAAGAAGCCACAAAGACAGGCAAAAGCAACGTGCCTTGATTGGATGTCAATGGAAGCTTCGTTGGAAGCTTCCTGGATACCAGCATGAGATCCCTGAAGCCGCGTGTCGTCGATAAGGTGCCCGGACGAGGAACATGTAGCCTGCAGCTTCGATTGTAGCTGGCGGCGCCCGTCGCACCCGGCGCTCCGCGATTCTCACCGATGGCATCGCATTTCTTAATAGATTATATTAGTATCAGTATTCAGGACTGGGTCCTGACACCCACCATAAACTTGGCAGGTTCAGTATGTAAGCTCCATGATGTGCCCATTTCAAAGTGCAGGTTTGATTGAACCGGTTCAGAAGAACTTTGGTGGCATTCATCGCTGAACTCATCACGGGTCAGTCTTTATGCACTCTCCCCCAATGATAATTAAGAGGGCCAGCCCACCAAATAAGTGCATGGCACCTTTGGATGACCTTATACACAACACGCTGGACCGCTGCCGATAGGGATGGAAGTGTTCCTTCAAAAGAGCCACGATGCGCATGCAAGGCGCAGTCGTGCGCTTTCGTATATGTTTGCTTGCATGGCTTGTTCATCCTGCCCTGGCGCACCTCCTCGCGAGAATCCCATTCCATAACGACGACATCGAGCGCGCCGGCGCCCTAGCAGAAGGGGAATTCGGGCAGAGCATGATACCACATTCTAGACATTGTGCTGTCGGACACTGCATCTATCAAGCATCATCCATACTCCTGGTAGACTGTCATGTTCGTACGATGCGCACGGACGTTCCGCTCGCCGTCCTATGGGGCTCCCACTGCCGAGACGTCGACAGTGCCTGCCGCGCCCCACTCACCAGTAGCAGTTGGCCCGCAACCCAGTGACATGAACAAATCTTATTCTTCCACTTAGATTGTCGCTTTTCAGTAGGAATGGGAAGGTCCGCACCCCTGTCCGATCAGATTGGACGACGTTGGCATAAGACTTTCTGTGAAAGAACCTAATATCTCTCACAGGCTAACTTCCTTCCCTGCCATCCTGGGGAGTGACACACGGAGACTTGTCATACAGGGAAGTGTGTCCAGAAGAGAGTGATGGAGGTGATAGATGCAGATAGCCTCAAAGCAAGATACTTAAATTCTGAGCTCATAGGGGAAGGCAGATGCATGGGAAGTCACAACTGCAGCTGGGACGTATGTATTTGGATTGGATGCTCTTGAATGTTTCGTTGGAGCTTCTGTAGATGTCAGTCTTAGCTCCATCATGTTGCATGTCGTCATTTAGCTGCACAGGATAATTACACAAAGTTGGCAGGTTGACCTGTAGCCCGCGGCGCCTGTCGCTCCCGGTGCTCCGTTATCCTTTCTGATGGTGTCGCATATCTCCTTGATACCTTGATACCAAGCAATCAGGACTGGCTTCTGACACTGCGGCGGCTGTTGGGCATGCCACCACCCAATGCATACCGCATCTGGCACTAAAATCCAGTCTTAGCTCCATTATGTTGCATGTCGTCATTTAGCTGCACAGGATAATTACACAAAGTTGGCAGGTTGACCTGTAGCCCGCGGCGCCTGTCGCTCCCGGTGCTCCGTTATCCTCGCTGATGGTGTCGCATATCTCCTTAACACCTTGATACCAAGCAATCAGGACTGGCTTCTGACACTGCGGCGGCTGTTGGGCATGCCACCACCCAATGCATACCGCATCTGGCACTTAAATAAAGTTCCTAGAGCACCATTGGTCTCCCATTCGCAGCAGCTATGGTTCTTGAGAACCTAAATTTGCTCGGAGGGCGTTGCACCTGGGAAGATGAGGACCTGAAGCTATGGTGCAAGTGCCCTGGGCGAGTGGAACGGGCAGCTGGTCTGGTATCAAGGTGGGACTTTGAAGCTATTTTCTTGCCTCATTGCAAATACGAAATGCACAGTGGAGGGTGAGATTCAGGCCAGGGATTCATGCATGGAGTTATAGGATGGAGTGCAGATAGAATTGCAGCGTGCCTCATACGGCTTCTTGAAATGATTGGGATCCAGGACAAATTCATTTGCAGGGGTTCTTGAGATCACTGGGAAGGTTGAATCACAGGGTGGAATGCATTCCGCTGCAGCAGGATCCAAAGGGACTGGATGTGGAGCATCACGCAGTTGTTTGACGTGCAATGCGGTGAATGGGCCCGGGTCGTGCAGTTGCCCTGGGCCTCTCAGGGTTGTAAACTTGGATGAAGTAGTCTCTGGCATGCTCCATCATGTTGACCAGGCTGCGGGCATCAGGGCGTGCTACTGGATTAGTTTCAAAGCGAGACGTGAGTGTCTGCAGCCAGGCGGGATTCTCCTTCAGATGCGGGACACTGTTGAGCAAGGTTGCCCACCCTACATTGTGTATGGGGAACAAAGCTGGGGTGATGCTTCATAAAGAGCATAATAAGATTTTAACCTGACAACATTGTATCTAAACCCAAGGCCTCGGCGTCTCAGCAGTCAAACAAGAATTTTGAGACACAATGTCGCAGTGACATGCCAACTGTGATGGAAGTGCACACCTCCAGCAATGTGAAAATTGTCCATGCTTGACCATTCCCCCAGACCTTCTGGTCATAACAACTCACCTTCAGGCGATGTGTCCTTGTGTACGTTGTGACACTCCTGACCAGTCATGAGCTCAATGAGCATAAATCCCAACTGATACGTATCACTCTTTTGAGTGAGCCCGCCGCCCCCCGCCAGAAGTTCGGGGCTGGCGTACAGGCCATTAGTGCTGCGCAAGAAGAACCAACGGCGCGGCATCCACTGGGTGAGAAATTGTCCACAGAGCCCCTCCTCTACCGGATGCAGTGTGCCAAAACACACACCAACTCTGCAGACTGCTCACCTGGTGATCGGGGGCTGCAGGGGCCCCATGTCCATCCGCCGATAACCGTCATTCCCTATGGGTGTTACTGCAAGATGGAGGGGCGCCGGCAATAGCTTGGTGGGGTTGGCCTAGACAGCATTGCAACTGCTGCATACTTTCCGTGATGGCATTTGTGCCCTATGCCAATGCATGCTGGAATGTATGCAGCAATGTTGTTGTGGGGGCCCCCCCCTCCGGAGGCTTCCCCCCTTTCCACCTGCATCCGGGCCCTGCGCCGCGCCTATGCCGCCTGGCACCGTGCTTGAAACCCAAGCCCCTCAACGTATTCGGGGTCTTGTCTGTAACATTCCTATCTTAGGTCATATACAGCGGTCCACGTTGTAGGATCTAACCCGCCCCCACAACAAATGTGCTCTGCGCTCAAACAAGAAATGCTCCTTGAGACAGTGCTGCGCAGTAAGAACCAACACATGCTATTCTCACCGTAGTCCAGCCCCGTGAAGTACAGCAGTTCGTTATCCATGGTTTTCTGCACCAAGACGTTCTCCAGCCCCAAGTCGAAGTGTGCCACCTGCAGATTAGATGGTTTTGTAAGACCCATCGAGCGGCGAAGTGTTCAGGCACTGGAGCCAAGGAGCGGCAACCAATCATGAGGATCTGCAGCACCAACCACAACACCATCCTCTCACGCCCAGTTGGTGCAGCTTGTGGACCATTCGTGTCATCTCGACCGCCACATCAAGGCGCTGAATTGGAGTCCTTGAAGTTCCCCTGCAGCATGAGAAGGGGTTAGAGCAAAAGTAGAGTTGACGGGTGCATTGAGTATGAGTATAGGTTCCATCTCCAGATGCATACCCACGTGCTGCATGACTATTGCAAACTTGCTTCACATGGCTACCCAGCCTGCCTTTGGGACAAGTAAAACATCCTGTCTTCCCCCTCCTCCCCTCCTTGTACTCACTTGGACCACGTCTTGTAACTCGCAAGGGTGTTATCAAGCGTGACAATACCCACGGGCAATCCACGATTCTCCACAATGCCGATCAACGGCATCGCATGAGGAGAATCCCACACCAGCAGTAGTCCATTCAGGATCCTCGCTATGCCCAGCATCGCGTCGAGGTGATTCCCACCATGAATGGAAGCCGCTGTCCGCATGTACACTCTCGTGGAGATATTTCTATCAGTGGCGCACAGCAGCCCTCTCTCCAAGTCTGGGCTCACACCATCGGCAAGCCAGCGATCGACCTACGGCATATGGGACAGCTCTCAAGAATGTAGGGTGATCACTGAGCATGCTCCTTTAAGCAACATCCGCACTGGTAAGTGTAGAGGCTCGACTCTCATCCATATCAGCACGAATCTCGACACCCTCACCACCGGCGTCAAATCATATCGCGTGCGTCCGCAAGTGCGAAGACCCCCGGAATGGTCCACTCAGCGATAATCATCTCCCTTGCGAATGGTTAGGCAGTGAATGCACATGAGACGCAAGCATGTAAGGATCACATCATTGAGATCCATGGAGCGTGGACAAGGAGAGCTGCACATCATGCCCCAGATTGGCCACCGCTTCTCACCGGATCTGAGGGGCTTCGGGCATACGGATGTCCGCATTTGCTGCAGTGTTTATTCCTGTCACAGGTGGGGACTGGCGATGATCCATTGTAGCGAAAGTGGCGTGTGTCAGCAAAAAACGAGTTTCCTGGGGCAATTCAAAAACGGGAAAGTCGAGCCTCACCTTCCATCACCACTCAGGGAGATCTTGGCACTTGCACTTCTCTTCGTACGTAAAATGGACGTGAAGTTCAGACGTCGGTAGATTATTGCCGATCTGTGCGAGACTCGGTGGGAATATCGCCTTTTCATGAGTTTCATAGACTCGTTGTTAGATGAAGATTCGTGGTCGCCCTTTCCGGCCGGGGGATTGTTGTGGGGGCGGGTTAGACCCTACAACGTGGACCGCCGTATATGACCTAAGATAGGAATGTTACAGACAAGACCCCGAATACGATGAGGGGCTTGGGTTTCAAGCACGGTGCCAGGCGGCATAGGCGCGGCGCAGGGCCCGGATGCAGGTGGAAAGGGGGGAAGCCTCCGGAGAGGGGGCTCCCACAACAGGGATTCATTCCCTCCCTCCTCCTGTTTCGATGCCATTGGAAGCTTCCAAATGCCACGTGCCCTCCGACTAGTCTGATGGGAATACGTGTGACTTGCATGTTCTTCTTTGGCTGGCGGCGCCCGTCGCTTCCTGCGATCCGCGGGCCTCGGAGATGGCGTCAAATTTCTATTCTATATACTCTGGGTAATGAGTCATTAGGACTGGGTCCTGACGACCATTGTAATCGTGAAGAAACCTAATGGCTACAAGGTGGAACCCCCAATCTGACCCGACATGGAGCAGGATATCAATGCCTTCGCCCACAGATGCAATGCCTACCAGCGCAGGGAGGCCCAGCAGGGAAGTAAGGCTGGCCTCCTGCGGCTCTTGTCTATGCCAGGCTGCCCTTGGGAACCTATGACTCTGGACCTCATCCCTGGCTCTCCCAAATTGCCAGGCAGCCTTGATACCATAGTGGTCTTTGGAGGCCCCCCCTCCTCTATGTTGCACTGCGCGCCCACCACCAAGGAGGTGACCGCAGTGGGCTTGCAGATATCTTCCTGGACCGCGTCTACCATCTGCACGGCCTCCCACCGTCTTCGTCAGCGATCGGGAGACGCGCTTCACGGCTCACTTCTGGAAGGAGCTCTTCGGGGCGCTGCGCATGAAGCTGTGCTTCAGCACCGCCTACCAACCTGAGACGGATGGGCAGACTCAATGGGCCAACCGCACGCTGGAGGAGATCCTGCACGCCATGGTGGACCCCTACGAGACGGACTGGGACAGGCACCTGGCCATCGCGGAGTTCGCCGCCAACTCGGCCGTCAGCGCCGCCACCGGCGCCAGCCCCTTCCAGACCGTGTACGGGTTCGACCCACCGTCCCCGGCCCAGCTCATCTCCCATCAGCCTGCGACCGCCGGCATCACTGTCGGACCCGAGCGCGCCGCGCAGCTGCAGCAGACCCTCGAGCGCATGCGGGCCACCATGGCCAAGTACAACGCCCGCATGGCCCCGCAGGCCACGCCAGACGCGCCAGGCCCACACC
>NW_011934294.1:0-2250 GCF_000733215.1 Auxenochlorella protothecoides
GTGTCTATCTACACACCTGGCTACGTCCATACTGTAAGTCTCATCCTCACCTTCACACCCATCATCACCTTCACACACATCCTCACTCCCCTACACCGTGTCATATCTATATGTACACAGAGACACATGATAACACACATGCACAGCCTCACTCTCGCACACATGCACAGCCTCACTCTCACAAGCATCCTGCCTTTCATCCCCATGGTCGGAGCTCACAAACATACCAGTCGCCAACTTCAACTCGACATCTGTTTACCTCATCACGATCATGATCACCGACATGCTTGCTCTGATACAGACTTGCACTCACACTTCACATCCGTCACCTCACAGCTCCGAGCAAATACCTCAGACTCAACATCTCAGATCCACACTCACACCCACTGCTCAGACCCGTGCTCACACTCACTGCTGAGACACACTCTCACACTCACAGCTGAGGACTCACGCTCACACTCACAGCTGAGACTGACACTCACACATTTACTGCTGAACCTCACACTCACACCTGAAACTCACATTCACTGATAAACCTCACACTTAAAGCTGAGACTCGCTGTCAAAATCATGCTCTCAGGCTCAAAGATCCATGTCCACACTGCTGCATCTACACATCGACATCGACATCAGCCATCTCAGGGGGCAGATGGGCACCTTCCTGCCACATGCCAAGGCACACCCAGGTACATGTGGGTTGTATGCAGGGCTACAGACTGGAGAAGTGATGGTCCAAGGGATGAGGAGAAGTCTGAGGTGTGAAATTGATGGAGAGCAGTTCGGTCACGTCTCCTCCGAGGTGGTACATTGACCAGAGTGCAACTGCCCCTTGTCAGCACTCAGACTGAAAGATGTGCAAGTAGTAGACAGTCTCACACATGTTTTTGCATGGGACACATTGATGTGGACCACAAAACGTGGGTGGAGAAGTGATGCGCCAGTCTCCTCAGTCGGTTTGCGTACAGTCTGTGATGATCCACTGTCAATGGAGGAATGCACAAGCCATTCCCTCCCTTGTCTACCAGACGACCACCCGACACACCTTCATATAGCAACAGAGTGTGGAGCCTCAAAGAGAGCTTGGTCACATACTACCTTTGAGCATATACCCAGTTTACTTTCAGTATCCAGCCATGATGCTGGTTTTGATGCATCTGTGACAGGAACAGAAGCTGGAAGTGGCATCTGTGCATGTCCAATGTCAGTCAGTGCGTTCCATCAGAGAGTTGGACCTTGTGTTCAGTGACCTGCAGTCTCCTTTCACACTAGTCAAGTTCGACATGGAGCGGGCCTTGTCTGATCCGTCATGGCTACTTCCAGTCTCAAGTTCCTGATGTCTCAACATTTAGAGTCAGTGCAGGAGTGAACTGGCAGTGGGAAAGGTGAACCAGTGGCTGTTGAGGAGCTGGGACTGAGGTCAATAATCCAACACCAGGTGTCGAAGGCTAGGCGTAGGACTGCACCATGTAAAGTGGCAATCCTTGCATTTGGAGCAGTTCAACATAGTTGATCACAGTCACCCATTCAGGGCTATTACTGAAGTATGAGATTGGACTGGCTTAAGATGCTGGCCACATGGAACATCCTCATCCTACCAAGCCGACCCAGTCTCGACACTTGACCTGCAAGGTGGGACCAGCAAGTCTTGTCTGCAAAAAGTAAGACCATGCACAGCTTCTGCTTGCTCAGATGCAAGGAGTTGGCACTGCCGAATGGTGGCTCTCACTTGTCAACATGCAGGTACCTGTCGTCGTAAGAGAAGTAGACAGCAGACCCATCGTCTGTCCTATCTTTGTCAAAGCTGTAGGTACGTTGGCCAGCAATCACTTGTGGGAGCTCAATCAAATCTGGGGCTGTGTAGAAGTACAAGTGTTTGTCTGGGAATTGTTCAGGCTGAAGCCATTCGCACCGTCATGCAACCCACTGTCCCAATCGATGCTGAATGTGAGAGCACAGTCAAGTAGTCCAGCAATTGTGGTAGAAGCTGAGGCAAACAAGGTGACCATCCGTCATCCATATCTGTCGATGCCGAAGGTGTGGGATACGTTGGGCAATCTTGCGGACTTGATGAAGGCTTGAGTGTGTGGACTGTCAACCAGCGTCCAGTCTCGATCGATGCTGAAGCCATGGGGGCCGTCAATCAATGAGATGTGTCCAGACCAATACAGCGGCGTGGAGACCGTCAAATGATCGTCCAGAATCAGGCGAAAGTGGAAGCGTGAGTATCGTCAATCCGTCGTTTAGGATCGA
>NW_011934295.1:0-3050 GCF_000733215.1 Auxenochlorella protothecoides
TTCTTCCAGCAGTTCACTGGTGGGCTTGGATTCACAGTGCATTGATTGCAATGGTGCAAAGGTTTTGCTTTCAATACCACAAGCACATGCCCTCCTCCTGGGAGTGCTGCCTTTGGGGGCCAGCGCTTTCAAGCTCTTGTTTCCTGACACCGTGCCAAGCAGCCCTTTACCCCTCTCCCCATCCCACTTCAGGCATCAATGCAATCACGTTCTACGTCCCTGTACTGTTTAACTCCCTGGGGTCCAGCCGCAAGGCCTCGCTGCTCAAAACCATCATCATCAACTGCGTCAACTCCGCCTCCACCATGGTCGCTGTCCTGCTGGTCGACAAGTTCGGTCGCCGCTTCTTCCTGCTGGAGGCTGGCGTGCAGATGTTCATCACCCAGACCATCGTAGGCGTTGTGCTTGCCACCCAGTTCAGCAAGTTTGGCGACAGCAAACTCCCTGCTGGCACCTCCGTGGGCGTGCTTGTTGTCATCTGCGTCTACATCGCCTCTTTCGCCTGGTCCTGGGGCCCCATGGGCTGGCTGGTGCCCTCCGAGATCCATAGCCTGATGACACGTCCAGCGGGCATGTCCATTGCCGCGGCCGCCAACTGCCTCTTCTCCTTCGTCATCGGCCAGTCCTTCCTGTCCATGCTCTGCGCCATGAAGTGGGGCGTCTTCCTCTTCTTCGCTGCCTGGGTGGTGGTGATGACCCTCTTCGTCTACTTCCTTATCCCTGAAACCAAGGGCGTCCCGGTGGAGCGTGTGCCCATTCTGTTCGCCCGTCACCCCCTTTGGTCCCGCATCATGGGCCCTGCGTCCCTGGAGATCATCAAATGGGATGCCACACGCGCAGCATCACATCAGGCCGCGGCTGACCAGCGCGCTGCCACCATTGGTGACCTCAAGAAGGCTGCCCAGTGACAGCGACTCCGTGATTCGAGCTGAATTTTCTGCACTCAGGCATCATGCCCTTTGATCGATCAGCTATTCTTTCCGGCCCTATCCACAGAAATCCTAGCAATAACTCCTCTATCTCTGATATAGCCTGCCTTGCTCACCTTGGCTGAAGCCATGGGGACCTGCCTCTGAGCAGAATTGCCAGAGCATGAACGAAACCCGAGCGCTCAGCTCCATCTCAATCCAGACCACTTGCGCCCACAGGGTGCTACTTGCCCACACCCCTCCTCGGACCATCACTTTGAGATGCCAGATAGGTAAACTCTGTTGGGGTACGCCTTGCCAAACCTGTTTCCTAAGTGTCTTGCTCCCATTGTACTCTACCATTGATGAATCCTCTCTCCACATAGGCCGCTTGCGATCCCTTTTGAACATTCGGTGATACAATAGCAATTGTCAACATTCACACACCATGCAAAGATGATAAAGCCCTTGGCAGTTCTGACTGTGCTGCTTGATCGCCTCACAACAACACAACTACACAATCATCCCGGGCAGGGAAGACAGGATTCCTGCCATTCAAGCATGGCGTTAACGCCTGAACTCACTCCAAGCTCGCTGTGAGCAACACGTCCTTTGACGGGCGGAGTTGCAATACAGTGCACCACGAAACTGGTCATGGGTTGCTTCTGCATGTGGTGCTGGAGAGGGCAGGCAACAGGGGTACTGGGAAGCCAGAGGCAATAGTACCACTTGGAGGTTTGAGCCTGGTTCGATGTGTAAACCAAAAGTCAAACCCGCTGCGTCTACGTCTTGTTCTCGGTATGTAGGACGTGTGCTAGTGATGCGGACTTTGCATGTTCATCACAAGAGTGGGTCCAGGGGCACACTGTGTCTCCCAGCAGCACATGGTCATCCGCGGCAGTTTTGAGGCTTAATCCCAACGACACCAAGCTCTCCTTGATCCTGATGCAGTGATGCCGCTGTACTGTTATATTGTGTTTGAGCACCCAAACCCAATAGAGTGTGGGCTGCCATTTAAGATTCCTCTGGGTTGCTGGGCGTCCCTCGGGCAGGGGGTTTCTATTCACCGATACGATAGCCCAATGCGTCTTCTCGAGAGTGCAATGCATGATGCTATACTCGACCTCCACGTTACCCTCACGCACCTTGGGACCCCCCGTTGCCATGAAGTTGAACGAGATCGACGGATTTGAACCGGACCCGGTCAGAGACGCATCTTGCACAGCACACCAGAATGCGTACAATGAGGGAATGCAGCACCAAGATAGCTGGGATCATCCCACAGATTGCCTATGTGCTTCATAGAGTCCGAGGTTGCGAGTCCCACGTCGTCCTGTAATGGAGACGATGTTGCAGCGTGGCTGTCCCTTACTTTCTTTGAAAGCCACGCGGATCACCCAATTGTCACCGTCAGCACTTCAACCTTGGTGGTCGGCGAGGGACGGGATCTATATGAAGAACCCCTGAACAACAACAAAACCACTCTCCTCCCTTTGCAATACCAGATCTCAGTTGCAACAAACCGAAATCTTTACCTCGCAATGGCAGGAGGTGGCATGGCCAGCGTTGCTGGCGCAAATGTCGATCACTACAACGGCCGCCTGACCGGCTATGTCATCTCGGTGGCCATCATGGCTGCCTGCGGTGGTCTGCTGTTCGGTAAGCAGGCAGATTTAATTCCCACGAATAGGGATGCGATGCTTGCGGATGTTGCTGAGCACAAGGTGTGCGTCCGCCTCTACGTGCGTCGGCCTTGTCATCGCACCTAGTACTCAGTCGCTCCGTATCGACCTTTCCCGTGCAGGCTACGATATTGTGAGCTTATACAAAGGCTTGTTTGGTGTCCAAGAATTTGGCAGAAGCCCTAACGCGTTCTTTGGAATTTTTCCTGATGTGCTCTCCGGACTCACGTGTTGTGCAGGGTATCACCGGAGGAGTCACCGCCATGGCCTCCTTCCAAATGAAGTTTTTCCCGGATGTCTACGCACGCACAGTCGAGGGTGTGACTGACTCTAGCCCCTACTGCAAGTAAGCTTATGCGAACCCTCATATTCCTTTTGCAGGAGGTCGGGAATAACATCAGGGTGCAGTGTCCTCTTCTCACTGGTCTTACACTCACCCACCCATAGGTACGACAACCAG
>NW_011934296.1:0-17492 GCF_000733215.1 Auxenochlorella protothecoides
TTGGAGTCGACACCTCACCTCTGGTGTCACCCCACCGCCTCCTCCAATCTGCTCACCGATGTTCCAGTCGCCCACGTGGGAGTCCTCAAACTTGTTCTTCTCCTGCTTCCCAGCTCCGGTGTTGCCATCCTCGTCAGTCGCGCACGCTGTCTGTCTGGTCTTCAAGCACTCCACACTCAGAATGATGTCTGTGGACCGCGCTTCCAAGACCTTGAAAGGTCTCATCTGAACGGCACTGACTGGGAGATCCAAGGTGTTCAGAGTGCTATTCCTGACAGAGCCGGTCTTGCTGTACCCTTGCGACCTGTGATGGGTCATGCACGGGGAGCAGTTCAGAGGCGGGTGGGCCGATCACAAGTATGGGCTCTTGGTTCTGTGACATGTTCTTGTCAGCCACAATATGTAGGGATGACGAGCACTTACTCGCAGAAGGTATCCGCGCTGCCAAGCTCCAACAAATAGAGATGTGGTCCGTGCCTATCGCAGAGGATGATGGGAACGATGGGTGGAGGGGTCGGTAGATGATGGCCGGACGAGATACAACACAGCTTCACGCTGCAGCATCCGCCGCTCCAGCAGGCGGCCAGCACAGTCAGTCGAAGGAAGCTGGGACGAACGAACCCAGCTCCGCTCGCCAAACTCACGTGACTGCCGGGAGTGAGAAGAACCCGGCAGTGCACGCGCCCTGGGGGAGTTGGAGACGGTGTGCGGGCGCCCCTTTCGTACAATTGCTTTCGTTGGGTAGACGGTCCTGTAGAGCACCCCGTACAGCGCAATTCCTCGGCATCACAAACATCCTTGGGACTTACGTTGGACGTCACACTAAGACTCGGTACGATAAGCGTAAATAGCAGTATAGGGGCCCCCATATGCGACGCCTTAGAATCGCACTGACCTTCGCCGAAGTTCTATGTCCATTAATGGGGTCGCCGCTAGATCTTTAGAGCTTGCAGACTTCAAGAGGATGGGTCAAAAAAGCCAAGTTCCGCGTCGTTTGCAATCTCTCGCCCACCCCTTTTTTCCGGATGTGATGCATGGGGTGCTGGACCTCCCGGAAAGGACACGACTGCCAGCTGCCGTCACAAGCATAAGCCCTGCTACAGGAATACCCCCGCTGACTTCCCACTCAATATCATTCTGATCCAAAACACTCGCAAGAGTTTATGTGGGAATCTGCATGTCAGCCATTGTCCCAGCCCCAATGTTGAAGCTTTACGGCGGCTCTCATCATTTCCGTGCAGGCCTTGAATTTCCTCTCAGGTGATGCCAAATCACGGTGCCCCCTCCAGACTCTTGCTGCATATTGGAAGAAGAACCAGAGCCATTATGTCGAGGCATGCCGCAAGATGTGCATGTAAAGGGAAAATTGCTTCCTGGACATGGGATGAGTGGGGAGGGGCCCTCCCGAAGCAATTGAAGGTGGTCGTCCGCTGTGCTCAGAGTGGATTCGACCTCTACGCCAAATGACAATGCACATGTAACATCTATTTTGCAGTCTGAAAGAGGAGGAACATTTTATGCTTAGGAAAACTGCAGGCTGATCTCCAACCACCATTCCCCGTCAACTGCAAGCTGTGGGCCATGGTCCCTTCGCCCTCTGCTAGATAAAGAGCAGATCACTTCTGTGCCTCACCCAGAGCAGGGATACTAGGTTGTAGATTTTGCAGAAGCACATATTGGCTCCTGATACCCGAGCGAGCCCAGGAAGGTTGAGGAGCGCAATCGAGACCAACCCTTAGGGAAAGGGATCCTCGTCATGTACAGTTTGCAGGTATGATGCCTGCTGTGCTGGGTACAATCATCTTATGTTGTATTAATTTGTCATCTGCGCTCGAGGAGTCAGACTGGAGCCGATCCGATGCGTGCGCGGAGCAGTTCAAGCCGATGCCCATGTGGTCGGGGATTTGACAGCTTCCGAAACCCTACCTCGCCGGCAAGCCTCTCACTGTCCAGCGACGGATTATTATATGTTGAATTCATGTACTTAAGATCGAAAACGAGTCCCTGGCCCAAGGAGTGCGCGAGGTGGTCGCAGTACATTGAACCGATGCGCAGTTCGCGTTTGCTCGGAAACCGCTGTGCCGCCGCTGACGCGGCCTAAATCCTTTCCGTTCCATCAACACCCTGGCGATGCTACAAGTTAAAATCCGACATGTCCACGGCTGTCAGACATGCATAAGATTTCCGAGGTCACAGGTTTCATTCTTTCACGATCAAGTGTGAGCTGAAGGCTTCATCATGGCAGGTGGCGGGCTGACAGCAACTGTCGGCGCGAATGCTGACCACTATAATGGTCGCTTGACAGGCTTCGTTATTTCCGTCGCCATCATGGCGGCATGTGGTGGTCTTCTCTTCGGTGAGTGTGGCATGACGTTTGGGCGACCTGGACTGCATCGCAGGAGTGTGGCAGCAGTGATGGCATCGCAAGTGCACCGTCAGCTGCAGGGTTGCAAGCTGCACCTGCACAGATCCCGCACGCACCATCCCCCGCTCCTCCTCCTCCCATGCTCATCTCGGCTGTTCGCTCCCCCACAGGCTATGACATCGTGAGCGTGGATGGATACTCCATGGGATGCCCACCTGCCCTGCCTGCGTGTCTCATATCGGACCAGCCTCTGATGCATGATCAGCATCGCAATCCCTGGACCCTCCTCGCTCCATGCGCAGGGTGTGACGGGGGGCGTCCACTCCATGGCTTCCTTCCAAGAGAAATTTTTCCCCGAGATCTACGAGCGCACACAGCTGGGAGTCTCAGACACGAGCCCGTACTGCAAGTGGGTACTGAGGGTGTGCCTGAAGGGGTGGGCACCCCCCCTGGTTTCTCTGCCCAAACCAGCTCGATGCTCCTTCAGCCATGACTCCAACTCGATCTCAACCCAGGTACGACAACCAGGTGCTGCAGACCTTTACCTCCACCATGTTCCTGGCGGGCATGTTCTCCTCCCTGGTGGCCGCCACCGTGTGCCGCAAGTATGGCCGCAAGCCCACCATGTTCCTTGCCGCCTGCCTCTTCATTATTGGCGCCGGTCTGCAGGGCGGCGCCGTCAACCTGGCCATGCTCTTTCTCGGCCGCTGCATCCTGGGCTTTGGCGTGGGCTTTGCCAACACCGCCGTGCCCATGTACCTGTCGGAGGTGGCCCCGGCTCAGTACCGCGGCGGCCTGAACATCCTATTCCAGTTTGCCGTCACCTTTGGCATCCTGGTCGCCGGCCTGGTCAACTACGGCACCCAGAACTTTGCGGCGGGTTGGCGTGTGTCCCTGGGTCTGGCCGGCGCCTTCGCCATCGTGCTGGGCGTCGGCTCCTTAGTCCTGCCTGAGTCGCCCAACTCGCTGGTGGAGCGGGGCAAGGTGGCGAGGGGGCGCGCCGTGCTGCAACGCCTGCGTGGCGTGGAGGACGTCGAGGCCGAGCTGGAGGACATGATCGAGGCCACGGAGGAGGCCAGCCGTGTCACCCTGCGCCAGTCCTACTCCTTCATGTTCCACCGCGCCAACGCACCCCAGCTCATCATCGACATCATCATCCAATTCTTCCAGCAGTTCACTGGTGGGCTTGGGGGCGGGGTGGATTGAGAATGATGGCATGCAGTGGTGGAGGGTGGGATGAGTCAGCTCTGCTGGTGACTTGTAGCACATGCCCCTGACAGCCTTCCCACGAGCCCCTTCCCTTCAACTCCCCCTCAGGCATCAACGCCATCATGTTCTACGTTCCCGTGCTGTTCAACTCCTTGGGGACAAGCCGCAAGACATCCCTGCTCAACACCATCATCATCAACTGCATCAACTGCGCCTCCACCATGGTCGCCGTCCTCCTGGTCGACAGGTTTGGGCGCCGCTTCTTCCTGCTGGAGGCCGGCGTGCAGATGTTTGTCTCCCAGCTCATCGTGGGTATCGTCCTCGCCACCCAGTTTGGCAAGTACGAGGATGGCCAGCTGCCCACCGGCACCACCGTGGGCGTGCTGGTGGTCATCTGCGTCTTCATCTCCTCCTTTGCCTGGTCCTGGGGCCCCATGGGCTGGCTCGTGCCCTCCGAGATCCACACCCTGGAGACCCGCCCCGCCGGCATGGCGATCGCCGTGGCCGCCAACTTCCTCTTCACCTTTGTGATCGGGCAGTCCTTCCTGTCCATGCTCTGCGCCATGAAGTGGGGCGTGTTCATCTTCTTTGCCGGTGAGCAGGGTCGTTGCGTGGATGGAGCAGTGTCTGTGCTATGTGATACCGACGGGACACAGGCTTCTGGGCACCGACTGCGCTGTGCAGCACCGGGCGAAACTTGAACCCCCCCCCTGAAATCCACCACACAGGCTGGGTGGTGATCATGACCCTCTTCGCATACTTCCTCATCCCCGAGACCAAGGGCGTCCCCGTGGAGCGCGTGCCCATCCTGTTTGCCCGCCACGCCCTCTGGTCCCGCGTCATGGGCCCCGTGTCCCTGGAGATCATTGAGCGCGACGCCACGCGCACCGTTTCTCGCCAGGCCGCCGCCGACCAGCGCGCCGCCGCCAATGGTGCCCTGAAGAAGGAGCCTCTGTGAAGCCCTACCGCCCCGCGTGGCTGACCCTCCCTAGTTGAAGGGACCGCCAGCCGTCAGATTTTCGTACCTCCCATGCTTTGACGCATGATGCCGACATGAACCCCATCTGTCCTCTGAATCCCTCAAACCTTCAGGCTTCCGCCCCCTTCATACATGTCTTGAGATCCATTGAAGCTCCTTTGAATCTGCACCCTTCTCAGTCACCTCCTGTGCCCCAAATCCTTTGTCAAGAACGATGTTCTCAGGAGCGGATGTAATCGCACAGTTGTCCTGCAGAGGGGCATAGGCCCTGGGCATGGCGTCCTGCATGTGGGTGCCTATCTTGCAGAGGTTTAAGCCCCAGCAGCGCCGCTGCTGGGGCGGGTGTTGCTGGTGCTCACTCCAGCAAACTGGTACAGGGCGTGCCGGTCTCTTTGATGACACCAGGCACGCTGTGGGGAGCTGCACTCGCCCTCCCTCAAGGAACAGGGGATTGGGATTCAGGCGAGCGGCAGCCGTGGCCTGCCATCGAGGTACAACCACCGTGCGCCGGGCGCCTGGGTGATGAGGGATGCGATGGCCAGCGGGCGGGCCGCACACTTTTCCCCTGCAGCTCTTCTCGCCAGGCGTATCCCTCCGCGCGCCACGGCCCCTGTCTCCCCTTCCAGCCTCAGGCGATGGAGCGGGCTGCCCGGCGCGGGGACAGCGTCCTCCTCAGGCGCCGGCCCCAGCCCTCCCCACGCGGGAGGAGGGGGAGGAGGAGGGCCAGGCCCACGCCCAGGCATGCCAGCCCCGGCCCGGCCAGCGGCCAGACGAGGAGCGGGGGCAGGTGGGCGTCGGGGCGCACCTCCTGCGTGGCCGCGCCGCCCGCCGTCACCGTCACCGCTAGCGTCTGCGTGGTGCGCGCGAAGAAGGAGTCCGGGTCGTCGGCCAGCCAGGCGATGGGCGCGTCGGCGCTCAGACGCTGCACCTCCAGTGCTGCCGCGATCTCCGGCGCGGTGGCGTTGTCGGGCACGGCCACGTCCAGCGACGCGCTGACCACCGCGCGCAGCGTGCGCCGGCTGGCCAGCTCGGCCGTCGACACCGACACCGAGGCCAGGGAGACGTTGAAAGCCACCGCCGTGTCTGCCCGGATCAGCGCGGCCACGATGTCCGCGGGGGATGCTGCCACGCCGGCCTGTGGGGTAGATGGTGGATGGGTGGGTGGGTGGGTGTTGGGGGAGGGGGGGGTTCTGCAGGTCTCACAGCCCCCCCAAGGCATGCACCCAGCCCCATAGCGCCCCCCTTCCACCCGAGCCCACCCCCCTCACACCCTCCTCACAGGCATACCTGGAGCACGGCGGCATCGACGTCGATGCCCCTGACCATGACCGCAAAGGAGACCACCACCGCAAAGCGCTGCTGCGCCCCCGCGCCCGCCGCGCTGCCGGCCCCCACCCCAGCCTCGCAGGACGTGGCGCCGTCCTGAGTCGTCACTCCGGAAGGGCACAGCCTGCACAGCGTGCTCCCGGGTCCGCTGCTGAAGGTGCCAGCCATGCACCGCTGGCAGGCGCTGGCGCCCCAGGAGTAGGAGTAGGAGCCTGCGGGGCAGGACTGGCAGGTCGAGGCCTGGGCCTGAGGAGGGACACGTGGGAGTGGTGGGATGGTTGAGGGGACGGGGGAGGGAGGGAGGGGCACTGGTAGTCTGGAGGAGGGCCCTCCTCAGCAGGGGCACAGAGGGAATTGCCTCACGAGGTCTGTCCCTCGGCACCGTATCCAGGGCCGGGCAACATGCTGCTGGGCTGAGCAGCCAGGAGACCATGGGAAGGGCGCGCGCCAACCCCGCGCAGTACAGGGGGGAGCACAGGAACGCAGCGGGTCCTGCTGGGGATCTTGTGACAGGCATTCCCCCTCCGGTCCCAATTCCCCCACCCGGAACACCTCCCCTCTGCTGACAGCACACCTGCGAGGCCTGCGTGCCGGGCGGGCACATGGTGCATGCGCTGGCGTTCAGCGTGCTGCTGGCCCAGCCCGGCGGGCAGGCCGTGCAGTTGGCGCCGCCGTGCCCGAAATCGCCGTCGCCAGCCTGCAGCGGGCCCTGCTCCTCCTCCAGGCCGCCGTGGGCCAGCGGCTCCGGGGCCGGGCCCTCGGCCAGCGGCGCGAACGCGCCGGCCGCGCCGCGCGCCGCGCCGGCCGGGCCAGCAGTCCCCCGGCGCAGCAGGCGCAGCGGGTACCGCGCCGAGGTCACGCCGTCCTCGGCCACCACCAGCACGTCGAGGTCGACGGGCATGTCGCTGGGCAGGCGCATGACGAACGCGGCGGGGAGGAAGGTCTCGGGGGGGGCGGTGGGCGGGAAGGAAAGCGCGTCGCCGCCGCCGTCGGCGTCAGCGCCGTCTCCCACCCCCCCGCGCGTCAGCACCTGGCCGCCGGCCTCCACGCGGATGCCCTCCACGTGCGGGAAGGCCAGCCCCGCGCGCAGACTCACAAACTCGGAAGGCGCGGGCACGCTGACGTTCAGCCGGACGCCCGGAATGCAGCGGCCCACGCCGTCCACAGCCCCATCCGCCAGCGCCAGCGCCTGCAGGCTCTGCGCTGAGACGCGCGGCGCGGCGCCGGCGGCGGCACACAGCGTGGCGGTGGTGCCGGCGGGCGTGGTCAGGTTCAGGCTGGCCAGGCGCACGTGGGAGGGCGGGGCCCGCCGCACGACACTGAGGGAAGAGGGGGGCGCGCCTCGAGGGGGGGCGCCGGGCGTTGACGCGGGCACCGCCGCCGCTGACCCCTCGCCAGGGATCTCGTTCCCCGCACCGCTGCCGTCCGCGCGACGAGGAACGAGGTCAAACTGGTTGGGCCCCACACCCAGGTCCAGCCGCCAGCTCGAGCACGGCCCCGCCCCCAGCAGCGCCGTCTCGTTCGCCCCCGCGCCGGCCGAGCTGGCCTCCACCAGGCCCTCGCCGCCGGGCAGGCGGCAGGGGCAGGCACCGCCCTGCGCGGGCACCCAGTCCCCGCCGGTGTTGAGCCTGACCCGGAGCTCGTAGTCCTGCGTACAGTGGGAGCGAGGAAATGGTCGGTGCATGGAATGGGTGGTCTGATGATGTTGGCCCGAGGAGCCTTGTACGAAGCAGGCCGCGCTGCGGCCTCACAGGCCTCAGGCGTCTGGACAGCCCACATTCCCACACTTGTTGGGCCCCCCCCCCCCCTTCCCCAACCACACACGCATGCACCTCTGCAGGGACTGCACAGAGGGTGACGTTCTCCACGCCGTTTTCCACCATGGCAGCGTAGACCTCCTGGTCCCCCTGCTGGCGGGCCGACAGCGTCAGGGAGCTGTTCCCTTGGCCCCGCACCGCCAGGGCCAGCAGGCGGCTGGTGCGGGAGAGGAGCACGGCACCGCTCACCGTGCCGTCCGCCGTCGAGTTGACGTCGCTGGCGCTGCCGAGCACTGCGCGCACAGCCTGCGAGGCCCCCGCCACCGCCGTGCCGGGGGGGCATGTGCCAGGGGGAAGGGGAAAGGCGATGAGCGCCGCTGTGCCCAGCTGGGGCCGCACAGACGCGGAGCCGGAGAGGGGGGTGAGCCTGAGGCCTGCAGGGAGGGGAGGGGTCGGGTGGGTCCGTAAGAATCAGGGGGGGGGGATGGTCGGGGGGCTGGCCAACATGCACATGCGCCTGCGAGACGACGCCAGGGCGAGTCCCCCCCGACACGGACGACATTACAGACGCCAGGCTTCCCCTGGCAGCACATCATCCCCCACCTGTCCCCTTACCAAGGCTGCACGTCTCGTTGCTGTGCATGGCGCTCCAGGCGATGGGGATGGCGATGTCGAGCGAGGTGAGGTTCTGGAACAGGGCCACCCCCGCCCTGGCTGCGGCTGGCAGGACATCGGCGGGGTCGCAGGGGCTCAGGCCCTCTACCTCCCACAGCACCGCCAGGGGGTCGCTGGGCAGGCTGGAGAGGCGGAGAGGGACCTGTCCCACGCCTGGGGCATGCACCGACTGGCCTGCTGCAAAGGACACTTCGAGTGCCTGTGGGTGCCAGGGGGGTGCAGAGAAGCTGGAGATCCTGCCGGGTGCTAGAAGCCTGCGAGACCCTGCGGGAAGCAAAATTGAGGCGTCGCAACATAAGTGTACCGGCGACCACCCGAGGTTCACCTCCTTGGCGAGGCCAGGCCTGAGGCCGAGGAGGAGCACGAGCAAGCAGCTGACCAGGAGGTGCCAGCTCCGTGCTGCACGACCGCCCAGAGCGCCCTTTGGGGGTCGCATGCTATCGAAGGTTGGACTCCGGCACTCTCGACGGCGCCGAGACGTGCATGTCGCGTGCAGCGCGGGCAAGAGACACAGAGCGCCGAGAGGAGGGGACGGGCGTCGGGCACGCGTCAGGGCCGCCTGGACTTTGAAAGAGCTGTGTATGCTCACGATACAATGTCTTCAAAACGTGAACGCGCTGTACAAGTATCCACAGGCCTCCTGTACTGCACAATTGCCGGGAGGACGGTAAAGGTTTGCCAATCTGGCCAAGGTGGAGGAAATCCTACCATCACAAAAATTCATCATCATACTGTACTCCTCCCCTCCTTCACACCAATTGCAGTCCTTGCGCAGTGAGACCCCTTCTTGCACAACAGACCTCGAGATTATTGCTTTAGTACCTCTGGAATTGTCATTGTCCTCCGCCTAGGTCAGAGTAGTCCCCTGCCACCGGCCGGCGCCCCGCATCCCATCAGAATGCATGGGTCAGGACTCCACAGCGTGCACACAGAACCACTCACCCTCGTCTGGCCCCGGTTTGATAGCACACACCCGTGTGGGGTATGACCAATGCAGCCTCAGGTGGAGTATGTCTACCTTTGTGATTGTGTCTGCCTGTCTCTGGTGCAAGGTGTCCTGTAATTCTTGACAAGAAACGATTCATGGTGAGGTGCAGAACCAGACTAGAAGTGACCAGCAGAGGAAAACGAAGAGGGGAGTGTCACTATTTGCAAGCACATCGCGGCCGATTTGCTGTGGTCTGGCACCCCTCCCAACAGGCTGCACCGAGCTCATCTCCGCGCGGTCCTGCTGGACCACTCGCGATGCATGTGTTGACCAAGTCCTGGCAGCACATGTGGTTCAGATGCTCGCGTTTGAAGGCCACGGCAATGCCCACGGATCTCCCTGGCGCTGGTTGGTCCAGCATGGAGCAAATCCTCCTTCATCCCTGCCCTTTCAGCTTGCAGACTTGGCAAGCTCGGCCTTCAATCTCTCAGCAAAGTTGTTGTTGATGTCGTCGTCGTCCCAGTCCTGTTCCCACAAGCAGGAGTTCGCTGGGTCCTCCTTGGACTCATCCCATTCTGTGGAGCGCAGGCGTGTCGTGAGCAGAGCGACCCATCAATGGCATCTGCAGACATGCGATTATGAGTGTAGGAGAGGTTCTCACCTTCGACCTCGAATTCCTCAAACTCGTCCTCATTCTCGATGTTTTGAAGGGCAGCCTGCACCGTCTCTGCTGGGTTGGCCATCTCCGGCAAAAGCCACAGCACCGGGCCTCAGCTCCTCGCCGGGGCTGCGCTCGATCGCGTAGAATTTTCTCGAGAAGCTACACACGAGTGATCATGTCCCCGTGGCTCCCTGGATCTCTTCTGTTGCAGCGCGCATTCTCGAACTGTACCCGGCAAAGAAGCCAGGAAAATTGACCCTCCCAGATCAGGACGTGGCGCGGAGGAAAACTCCCGGGCCCTTAGAAACCGCACGACCGCTGCCTGCTGATTATCGACCCTAGCTTGACCCCGTGTAAGGATTTCGGTACGCTCGCCCCTGCGTGCCCCTGGGCCAGGCTGAGCTTAGGAACCACTCTTCCGCCCCCTCGTACCGGCCGAGACCCCAGCGCGACTTTGCCAGGCTTGCGTGGGGAGAATTGAGGAGTTTGGATCGGAAGATTACACACGCGGACAGCTCCATCCAGGCGGACAGTCCTCCAACGACCCGGCAGGCACCGGGTCCGTTGTTGCGCGCACCACGGGGCGGGCTAGATCCCTGCGTCTGCGTGTCAAACTGTTTCGTTACATCCACTGCCAGAAAATCCTTGGATCTGACACCATGTCCTCCATTCCCCTGCCTGTCAGCCAGGGTACACCTGAGGCC
Organism: Auxenochlorella protothecoides; assembly: GCF_000733215.1. Lineage (NCBI taxonomy): Eukaryota > Viridiplantae > Chlorophyta > Trebouxiophyceae > Chlorellales > Chlorellaceae > Auxenochlorella > Auxenochlorella protothecoides. The sequence continues at coordinate 10,605 of NW_011934296.1, forward strand.
TGAGTGCCAGGCCCTCCTGACCCCTGACGCCGTGGCCGGCTGGCTGCAGCAGAGCTGGAGAACCTTCCACAGGATCTCAAGGAGCTGCGGCTCTCCACCGAGCAGCGGGAGGGAAAGGAACCGGTGAGGGGCGTGGTGATGCTTGCGGATTTTGTGATCAGACTGGCTGCGCGGGCGAGCGAGTTCGAGATGCGAGGGTCTACCCTGGGAACAAAGCATCGCCAGCAGCTTGCCCTGTTAACATTATTTCACACTGGCAGTGTGTTTCAGAGCTTCGTGCATGGCCTGAACTCCTTCGTGAGGCGTGTCCCTGTGAGCGCAACCTCGCTCCCTCCCCATGGCCAGGTGTTTGAGGGCCATGTGACAGAGGGCGACCCCTCCACCGTCGGCCATGTGATAACCACCTCTGGCGGCGTGGGAAGTGCGAAACAGACCATCCGCTATGTGACCGAGCGCGTCGTGGGCAACGGCTCCTTTGGCGTGGTCTTCCAGGCACGCTGCGTCGAGACCGGCGAGACGGTGGCGGTGAAGAAGGTCCTGCAGGACAAGCGGTTCAAGAACAGGGAGCTGCAGATCATCCGGCTCATGGCACACCCAAACATTGTTCTGCTCAAGCACTGTTTCTATACCACCTCGGAGAAGGACGACGTCTTTCTCAACCTGGTGAGCCTGGGGTTGGAGGCTGGCGGGCGGTGCAGGCTTGAAGGTGTTGACGCCCAGTCTCGGGGTGCTGGGTTGGAGTTTGTGTGGTGGACAGCAAGTCAGGCTCTGCCAGACATGCATGGACCTGTTCTTGTAGAGAGAAAACACGTTCCTCTGTGGGCTATTGCGAAGATGTTGGCGGAGTGCACAACAGGCGTTGCCTACCGCTCCTCATCCGAAGGCTCTGCTCTATGATCAATCGACCCTCGATCCACCTCCACGCCCACAGGTCTTTGAATTCGTGCCAGATACAGTGTACCGCATCAACAAGCACTACACAAAGAATGAGCAGCGCATGCCGCTCATTCTGGTGAAGCTGTACACATATCAGATGCTGCGAGCCCTGGGGTACATCCACTCCATGGGAGTGTGTCACAGGTACTGGGTGGGGGGTGGGTGGCACAGGGAGTTCCGCGAACATTGTTGTTTTATCGAAGGCTTGGTTCAGTCGCCGGCTGGATGTACTGGAAATTCCAGCGTCACAGACTGTCATCGCCGTCACACCCAGCCCTCACCTTTCAATGTGTCCCTGACCTCTCTGACCAGGGACATCAAGCCACAGAACTTGTTGGTGAATGTATCCACGCACGCCCTCAAGCTGTGCGACTTTGGGAGCGCCAAGACGCTGGTCAGGGGCGAGCCCAACATCTCCTACATCTGCTCGCGCTACTACCGGGCGCCGGAGCTCATCTTCGGGGCCACAGACTACACCTGTGCAATCGATGTGAGGATCGGTGATGCGCACCGGGGTGGGGAGGGTGACTGTTGATGTGATGCAGGGAAAGGTGGCAGGCTCCTAGATCTGGGGAAGCATGCTCGGCGCCACTGTACTCTCTGGCGCAGTGCGCACCCTGCAAGGAAGGCTCTTGTGTGGAGGTTATTTTTGCGCTCATGCCATGCACCAGTCCCAGTGCCACCTGTCCACCGCTCTCACCTGATGATCTCACTCTAGGTGTGGAGCGTAGGATGCGTCATGGCAGAGCTTTTGCTTGGCTCGCCCCTTTTCCCTGGAGAGAGCGGCGTCGACCAACTCGTCGAAATCATCAAGGTGGGAGGGGAGGGGAGCACCGAGCTACCCTGGCTGACGTGGGAGCCCACCCGTGTCACATTGTGGCGGATGTACATGCTGCAAACTGCCCAACGAAAGGCTCTCTGCCGCATGAGAGATCACTGTGCCGAGCAGCATTTGCGGAGGGGGCGTGTTCGGTGCTCCAGCCATGGCGCCATTCTATGGAGCATGAAGGATGGTGGCTCGTATGATGGTCTGATTCGCTCAGCCATTGTGGACCTTGTCCATCCACGTTCAGGTACTGGGGACACCCACACGGGAAGAGATCCATGCGATGAACCCAAACTACACCGAGTTCAAGTTCCCACAAGTAGGTTGGCGGGGTGATGGGATGGTCTTGACACGGAGCAGGATGCAGTGTGCTGTGTCGCACGGTACATCATGTCATGCTGGGCCCCTGTGCACATGTTGGGCGACGGTTCCGCTGCTGTGTGCAAGAGCTGGTGGTAGTTAGTACCTTGTCGATGAATTGCTCTTTCAAGAACCTGCATGCGACTCGTGCCCAGGGGTGTCGCCATGCTCCAGCGTCCGTCAATCCAGCAATGCCCGTGGTGTGTCCTCATGCTTCCCCACTCATCCACTTCCCAGATCAAGGCGCACCCCTGGTCAAAAATCTTTTCCAAACGCATGCCATCAGATGCTGTTGACTTGGTGGGTTGGTGGAGAGAAGCATGGCTCTGGAACTCATACACTCAGCCATTGTTTTGTCCCAGTTTGATGTGGAGTGCCGCTCTGTGTGCGCTTGAGTGTCGATTGTGTGAGCGACCGCCCGTGTGGCCTCTCTTGCCACCCTCGCCCCGTTCACCCTCACCTGCCCCCACCGTGTCCCTATGTGCAGATCAGCAAGCTGCTGGTGTACAGTCCCTTGGACAGGATAGATGCCCTGCCAGCCCTCACACATTCGTTCTTTGATGAGCTGCGGGAGCCTGGCTGCCGGCTGCCAAACAGTGAGTTGCTTGTTGCATTCCAAAGGGGGGCCTGCTGCTGCCATTGAATAGGTGATGGGGATGGCTGGAGGCTCGTGCTTGATTGCAGCCCTCCTGCCTCGTCAGAGTTATCAGGTAGACCAATGGTGCTGACCCTTTGCCTGACCCCGCTGCTACCCCGTTCCACAGACCGACCGCTGCCCCCGCTCTTCAACTGGCTGCCGGGCGAGCTGGACTCTGTCTCCCAAGAGGTCCAAGCCAGTCTGCAGCCGGGTCGGAGCCCCCCCCCGGCACCTGGTGCCACTACCTCTGCATGAACGCCATCCGTCATCCACACCTTGGGACCCTCCCTCCCCCCAACACCTTGTCTGCCTGCCCTGCTGGGGCTTGGTGCTGTAACATGGGGAGAAAGACGCAAAGACAGCACGGGTGCATAGCACTCTTGACCGGGCGCAGGAAGGCCCGCTCGCCTCAGAATCCACTCGACGTCTCCCCGCCAGCGGGGCCTGTGGCGGAGGGAGGCTGACGACAGGTTGAGCATGACAGGCGTGGACCACTTGGCTGAGGCACGCAGACAGTGGTCTTGAGCAGGACAGGGGTACTCATCGATGCACCCTCTGGGCCGCTCCTCACAATCTCAGGACATACGACTCCACCCTCTCACGCACCCATGAGGTCCTCCAGCGACCGCGCCGCCTTCTTGGCCGGCGGCGGCGCTGCTCCTGCAGCTCCTGCAGCTCCCGCCCCCGAGCCGGGCTGGGTGGGTTGGAGCACGATGCGCTTGGTCCCCCGGCCGATCGTCCCCAGGTCCTGCACCGGAGCCGAGCTGCTGCTGGGCTGTGGAAAGGACGGCGTGGGGGGTGCGGGGGTCTGGCCCGGCAGCCCGCCCGTCAGCTGTCGCAGCGCCGCCTACGCATCCGGGATTTGGGGGGAGGGAGGGGATCCGTGGGCCATGACACCACACAACCCAGCGGTCTCCCTTTGGAGGAGGTAGGGTCGCAAACGCACCCCGGCCTACGTCGACCTCACCTTCACCATGTCCTTGGTGGAGGCCTGCTCGCGCACCGCCTCCTGCAGCTCCTCCACCTTCTGGGCCAGGTCAGACTGCAGGGCTGCCACATCAGCGGCCTCGCGGGCCCGGCCCTCGCCCTGCAGAGTGTGGCATGGGTTGCAGGCCGTACTCTGGGCACGAGCCGCTGTCTGACAAGGCACTCGCACCGGTCTGGGTCATGCAGATTAGTGTCGCAAAGCGCCCAGGCAACCTGTACAACAGCCAGCGTTGGACACTCTACATGGCAAGTCCACCCCCCACCCCCTTCCACTGCGCACCATGCCCGCCAGCTCAGTCTCCAATCCGCGCAGCACCTCCACTGCCGCGCGGGTGGCAGACAGCGCCTCCGCGGCATTGTCGAGAAACTGCCAGGCCATCCCCTGCTTGTACAGAATCTCGGCGCGCTGACGCGCCAAGGCAATCCCCTGCTGCGTGGTGGGGGACTGCTCAGTGGCTCGGACCGAGGGGGGAGCAGAATACTGCAGGTTCCTGACATGCATGCCTGTCCCTGCCCAGCCTTGAGCTACCTCCCTGCTCCCCAGCAAGCTCCGCCTCCCACTCACCTGGTCGATGGTGGGCTCCTGAGCCAGTGTGGCCGCCTCCAGGTGCTCAGCAGCTTCCTGGAAGTCAGACAGCGCTCCCTCAAAATCCTCATTCTCCAAGCCCACGTCCCCGAGCAGGGAGTGCACCTCTGTCGATGGACAGAAGCGACCAGGCATGATGCAGCTCCGTGGGACGGGGAAGCGAGGTGAGGCTTGAGAGCTGTGCAGGGGCCCAGATGATGGCTCCCTGCCCCCGACCACCCGTCCATTCCCCCTCCACCTGCCAATCGCTCCGCGTTCCTTGCGCCATCCTTGGCCCAGATGACTTTGGCGGCCTCCAGATGCTCCCAGGCCAGCTGCAGATCTGAAGCCTCCCCACTGTCCTCCCCTTCCTCCTCGCTTTGATCACCGTCCTTGCCGTCGTCACCTGCACGGCGGGTGCAAGAATCGGAGGCAGCCACTCAGCCAAGCCACAGCAGGGGACCAGGGGTGTAGCCTGTTGTTTGGTGCGAGCCCAAGCCCATGCTGCTTCACACGAGAAAACGTACCGGCACCTTGGTTGCTGCCAGAAACAGTTTCCTCCTTGGTCACAGACGCCTTGCCCCTGTCATCCGCGGGCTGGGTGGCTGGAGCAGCAGCCTCAGCCCGCCCGCCGGACAGGAAGTCGCTGGTGTCCTGGGCCTGGAAGAGCAGGGCCCGGCCAAGCTGGAAGTAGACTGCAGCTGCCTCCAGGCTCAGATCTGGGATCCGCGGATCAGGCAGCATGAGCCATTGACTGCGCTGGATCACCACGCCTGCAGCAGAGCTGATCATGACGCTGAACGGCCCCGTGACCCAGAGATTCTCACGCAAGCTCCGTACCTCCATGAGTGGAGGTGCGCTGGTGCAGGGCGTTGCCCAGAAGCTCGATAGCGCGCTCGTAGTCTCCGTCCTGCATGGCAGGGCAGCAGGGTGCAGGAATGTGTGTCGCCACCCCAGGCAGCTCACCGGACGGAGAACTATCCCAGAGACGCTCACTTTCAGTGCTGCAAGTCCAGCAGGATATTGATCCGGTTGGGATGGACCGGCTCCCTCATCCGGGCTGCCTTCCACGGGCGCTCGGGGGGGTGACTCCGACATCCCCCTTCTGGGTGGCCTACTTCGAAAGGTGATCTCACCTCGAAACTGTACCAACACAGATGTATTTTCGTCTGCGGTCCTACCGTGGCAATCCAGCAGCGTCTGACGCTCCTCTTTTTGAACCAGTCAGGGCGCAATGCAGCCCGGGGGGCAGATCAGGACCCCTCTCCCTCCCATTCGCACAGTCCACCAGACGCGTGGCTCTCTGGAAGTCAAACGCATGTCACACATGCACATGACACCACGCACTGGGCTTACTCAATTTGTTATTTGTTTGCAATAGCGCTCTGTTTCTTGCATCCCCACACAGCCAGCCAATTGTTGGTAGCGGAGAGCGGAGGCTTCCAGGGGGGACCCATGCAGGGTCTCCGCACCACACCTGCTCCCTTCAAGAGCTGTAGCTTTGCCAGCAAATCCGTGTGCCCGACTCGCATCCGACTATTGATTGGACGTCAGTGGCAGGACTCCTCGGCCTGGCCTTCACGAGCTTACGGCTTGCATGGACCCATCCGTGCCAGGACCGTGTGGTGCGCCGCTTTGAACGACAGTCCACGTCTGTCCAGCAGTCCTCGCACCCCCAACGACTCTTCCAGCGGCAGAGACCCGGATGAGTCCGAGCCCGAGCCGGGCAGGGACAGGAGGGGGCTGCCTGGCAGGATCATCTATGCCATTAGACAGGCTGCTCGCTCCCTGCTCCTCCTCCTAGCACGTGCGTGGCTATGGATTGGTGGTGAATGATGTGCCCCACCATGGCCAGAGGGGGATGTTTATGGTGGGTGAAGGGGTGCGGGAAAATACTGCTTGGGGGGCGACGACTGCTGCTGCAATCTGGTGTGATCCAGTCCTCCTCTCGACAGCTCCTCCCACCATGATGAAATGCCTTGTGCACATCCATGTGTGCAGGTCTTGTCCCCGAGCGCATGCGGGCGTTCCTGACCCCAGGCAGGCTGCGACGCATCGCAGCCTCCTTCATCCTCTTCTACCTGGTGGGCGGCGCCCTGCTCTCATCGGCGCTGCACAGCGCACGCATGCATGAGGTGGGCGCACGGAGTGCAAGGTTCAAATTGGGATGGGAGCACTCATTCTCCGGGTGGCCTGCTATGCCAATGGGTTGTGCCATGATGGAGCCCCAGCTGTGCAGATACTGAACGGTCTGAGTGTTGCCGTGGCCGCCGCTGCGCATCCTGTGGGCCCGGCATGAAGTGTAGACCAGCGTCCGAGCAGCTCTCAGGAAATGGACGAGGGGCCTGGCATTACGCACTTGTCCAATCCTGCACTCGCTTCCCGATGTGTGGCAACATTGTCCCTCACCCAGCATCCCCTCAATATCCCTCCCACTCCCCACTCCAAATGCCAGGTGATGTACTCGGACTTCCTGGGTCATGTGCAGCGTGGCGCCGTGCAGAACGTCATGTTTGACGAGGACGCACAGCGCATCGTGTTTGGCCTGGTGCCCACCCCTGCGGAAGTCAGGGAGAT
>NW_011934296.1:18366-35678 GCF_000733215.1 Auxenochlorella protothecoides
GAGATGAGGAGGGCGGGGCTGTCGTCATGCCGGGAGGGGTGATGCCAGAGGGTTTCGAGAGGTAGATCAGTGACGCGTCTGCGCCCATCAATTAGGCCGCCCCACCGCCCCTGATGCGCATCCTTCTCGTGTGCCAACCTGCGCCCGGGCCCTCCCGCCCAGCACCAGCTCGCACACCCACACAAACCCTTTCTTCCCCCCCCTGATCCAATTCGCAGATGCCGCCCCAGCCGTCCCGGTGCCGTGCTACACCAAGCAGGTGGCGAGCCACGAGCTGATCCCCATCCTGCTTAAGGCCGGGGTCCGGTTTGGCGCCATGCAGAAGACGCTGTCCTCCGTGGCCACGCGGGCGCTGACCACGGCGCTGGCGCTCTGGCTGCCCCTCGTCCCGCTGTACTTCATCGGCCGCCGCGCGCTGGGCGGCAACCAGCGCGGCAAGCAGAGCCGCACGCCCAGCAAGGGCGCCGCGCTCTCCTCCGCGACCTTCGAGGACGTGGCGGGCGTGGACGCGGCCAAGCAGGAGCTGCAGGAGGTGGTGTCCTGCCTCAAGGACGCGGGGCGCTTTGCGGCGCTGGGCGCCAAGCTGCCCTCGGGCGTGCTGCTCTGCGGGCCGCCCGGCACGGGGAAGACCCTGCTGGGTGAGACTTGGGTGGTGCCTAGAAGGGAGAGAATGGGGGAGGGGGGAAGGGTGGGGGGTCCGTGCAGCTTGCGTCCAGATGCTGGGGCCGATGCGGCGGGCGAGGTGAGTGGTGGTGAAGGGTCCACATATTCTCGTGCCTGCCCTTGTCGACGCATGTGCATGCGCTTGCGGTTACCTCATGCCTCCCCATGACCCGGGGCCGGCATGAGCTACATCATTCCCCGGGTCTGGCGCCAATTATTCCCGACAGCAGTATCTGACATCACATGCTCCTGGCCCTCATGCCGCAACGCAGCAAGGGCCGTGGCGGGGGAGGCGGGCGTGCCCTTCTTCGTGGTCTCTGCCTCCGAGTTCGTGGAGCTGTTTGTGGGACGAGGGGCGGCACGCATCAGGTACTGTGAAAGAGGGGGAGGATGGTCTTGGCGCCCTTGGACGATATTCATAGTACTGCGGGGTGAGCGCGGTGTGGGTCGTAGGCGCACCAACATTTCTGCTCTTACACGACAGGGAGCTGTTCTCCGAGGCACGGAAGAAGGCGCCCTGCGTCGTGTTCATTGACGAGCTGGATGCTGTGGGTGAGTTGTGGGGCTGGTGTTGGCGCATGGCGACTGCCTGCGGGAGGCCTGGCTCGCCTGGGATGCCCAATGAACGGGCAGGCCATGGCTCGTGCGTGATTCCCCCGTTTGTGCACCCACCACATGGAACACTACTGCCACAGGTGGGCGGCGCGGCATGGGCATGAACGATGAGCGGGAGCAGACCTTGAACCAGCTGCTCACAGGCATGGGGTGATGGGGAGTGGTGGAGTGAGGTAGCGCCTGTGGACACAGCATCTGACTCTGAACTCGTCGTGTGATTGCAAGTAGCAGAGATCGTGGATGCCCAGAGGGTGTCGACAGCGCAATGCCCTTCCCCGCCTGATGCAGCTTGTTAGGGACCACGCCGACATGGTGTCACACCGACAGCTACCCCCTCTGATCCTTTGCAACAGAGCTAGACGGCTTTGATGGAAGGCCGGGCGTGCTCCTCCTGGCCGCCACCAATCGCCCGGAGTCACTGGACCCCGCCCTCCTCAGACCTGGCCGCCTCTCACGCAAGGTAGAGGCTGGATAGTTTAAACGCAGCGTTGAACGCTCCGCTCCTCACGCCACTCCTCTGCCCATCCGCAAGTACGTGCAATGACGCCGGCGCCCCTCTCCTCTTCACAGATCACGGTGCCCCTCCCCGACGCCACCGGACGGGCGGCGATCTTGGCGGTCCACCTCAGGACGGTGAAGCTGGCAGGCAGTCCTGAGATGCAGAGTGCCATGTGCCGTGCGATCGCACGGCTCACCCCAGGTGGGAGGAGGTGATTCCAGAAGCTTGAGTTTGGCAAAGTTGTTCTGGGCCTTGGTGCATCAGTCTGGACAGCCATGTGGTCTGGGAGTGGCAAACGCGTGGAGTTGTGCGTCGCACATAACTCTATCTACCACATCCTTGCACCGCCAATGCCAGGCATGAGCGGCGCTGAGCTGATGAACGTGGTGAACGAGGCGGCGTTCCTGGCTGCGCGCCGGGATGCCGATGCAGTGGACTTGCCGGAGCTGGTGGCGGCTGTGGATAGGACAAGGTAGCTGCAGTGGAAACGCTGGGAGAGGGTTGTCTCTGCCACCCAAATCCGTTGAATCCACCCAGCATGAGGATGGCATGGGTCAGTAACGATGCCGCATACACATGTGCTCATCAGAACCGCATCAGAATTGCCTTCCCCAATCGCCCCCGCACAGGAATGGAGTCAATGGCGGTGCTGCCACGCCTCTGTCGGTGCTGGGATCTCGATTGTCGAGGGGCATCCAGCGGCTGATCGGCGGCGGACCAGACGCCGCCCCAGCCCTGCCAGCAGGCCGGTCAGGGTAAATTTCGTCGGCCACTGTACAAAACGTGTTGCGCAGCTTGCATGTGGTGCTCTTGCCCTCGACTGTTGAATGACCCGGATCCTTAGGCAGCTGACCACCAGGTGGTCAGACTCCTCAGACTAAGCTCCGGACACAGGGCCGTGCGCGACAGTGGAGAGGCATGTGGGGTGGCGATCCTGACATGCATACGTCTCAACGTGTCGAAACTAGATGATAATATCGTTGCAATACTTCACGAACTCCTTGTACGAAATAAGTGGCTGAACAGTTTCGGAGAAAGGTGTTCAGATAGTGACATCCCTGACCGGTTAACCGACCGACAACGCACCATGGGCTACAGAGACAGGTGTGCACCGTAAAATGAACGCCCCGGGATGCATTACTGCACATCTCGCTGAGTTGCTCTGTGGATTCCTTGCCTTGCAGGTCTCTGAGCCCAGGGCGCCGACGAAGGAGCAGGTCCCGAGAGGCCAGGCGACGCAGTCGCTCCCCCCCCCCCGCAGATCGCAGCAGATCGCGGGACAGGAGACGTCACAGGGACTCATCGGACAAGAGGCGGCCCAGTCGCTCTCCAGTACGGCGCCAGTGGCAGGAGGGGAGCAGGTCGCCTGACAGAGCAGGGGGCAGCAGGGAGGGGCGGTGGGGTCCGCAACCCTCCCAGCCTCGAGACAGGCGGCGGCGGGACGACGCAGACATTGCAGGGTGAGCAGACCTCCTTGGTGCTTGCTGTCATTGCTCTCGGCCTGTTCCTCTGCAACCTGCCCACCGCCCGGCAGCATGATCCCGAGACACTCTGATCATCCATAGGTCCAGTCACCAGAGCGGCTCCTTTGCTCCCAGAGGGGCCTGCCATAGATGCGGGGAGGAAGGACACTGGGCCAGAGAGTGTCCCAGCGCGCCGCCGGGGGGTGCCAGAGGCCGTGGGCGGCGGGAGGGCGGTGAGGGCGACGGGAATGGCATGTCCTGGGGCAGGCCAGGGGAGATTCAGGTATGCTACAGAGCGAAAGTTCCGAGGTGGCTTTGGGTCTCACGAATGCAGTGAGTTTCACCCTGATATTTGCCACATTCTTGCAACCTTGAGACGAGTAGAGCTGGATCTACAAAATCCGTGCTGATGGCACCGCCCTCTGCAGCAGCCCAGTGCTTACCCGGTGCATCCCCCAGTGATTAGATGCCAGGCCACTTGACACCACATTCTGCACTCTGGCAGGAGGAGCTGCCAGACAAGGAAGTGAAGCCGGATTTCGGTTTGTCGGGAGCACTGGCAGCCGAGACCAACACTGTCAAGTGCGGGGGCATGCCTTTCTAGGAGTGTCTATGTGGCAGGGCGGATCCCGCTGAGTTGCTGCATTGCGCCATGTTGGCAGTGATTGGGCATTGCTCCGCCTTGCACCCCGTTGGGCGCATCCCTGATTCCCTTCCACCCATGACCAACTCCACAGCGGTGTGGTACTACTCTATCAGGAGCCACCCGAGGCCTCGATGCCCACACAACAGTGGAGGCTATACACCTTCAAGAGCGGGGAGCCACATGGGAAGCCCCTCTTTCTTCACAGGTGTGGTTGCATCGCATGCTGCTGGTGGCTGTCCGGCTGGGGCGGCATCGTGAGCTGTGCCCAGGGAGGGCTGGCATGAGTGGAAGCTGCCAAGGCAGTCTTTGGACCAGGAGTGTCCCCAATAGCTTCAAACTTTCAGATTTGACTTGGCACAGCCTGAGCCAGAACACGATCAACATGGTGTTTCTCATCACCCTGCGTTCAGGCAGAGCAGCTACCTCTTTGGACGTGACAGGACGGTGGTCGACATTCCCACGGACCACCCTTCCTGCTCCAAGCAGCACTGTGTGCTGCAGTACAGGTGAAGGGATAGGTTTTTGCTGCATGGTGCACCGTGTGGATCCAGGGCCGATGTAAGGGCTGCTCTTGAATCATTTCCAAGCCAGATACATGAGCGGGAGAAAGGAGGGTGAATTCCAGTGGATGGACTCCGCTTCTTGACGGGTGGCATGTCGCGATCCTCAACATAATTCCTTACAAAGCCTCCATGACCACGATTACCAGGCGAACGGAGAAGGAGGGCGCTGATGGCATGATGGTGGCTGCGGTGCGCCCCTATCTCATGGACCTGGGGTCCACCAACGGCACATTTCTGAATGGCGAGCGCCTGGATGACAAGCGCTTCTATGAGCTTCTGGAGCAGGACATGATCCGGACGGGGAACTCCAGCCGCGAGTATGTCTTGCTGCATGACAAGAGCGGTGGCAGATAGGCATGAAGGGTGCAAGCTGGACCGCTTTGCACGCAGTGAGGCAGGAATTGTAACACATGTCAACTATTCAAATTTTGCTGGGCGGTACCGTGGGGGGTACTTCTTTGACCGCTTTGACCGGGACCTCACGGGATGCGCTTCGGGCAGGAGCCCTTGCACCGTGCAACTCCACTCCGCGAGCGTCATTGGCAGGTGGATCGCAGTCAGTACGTCCTCCTTCATTCCACCCCTCCAGTGCATCCTGTACTGCAGCACAGGATGTCGGATCCCTATGCGTTGAACGACGATGGGACTGCCAAGGACCCCGCAGCTTTTCGTGCAGCTCTGAAGGCCGACCCCGCGAAACTAGAGGCCATTGAGAAGGAGCCGGAGGTTGCCGAGGTCGTGCTCGGCAACGACGATCATGCCTTCCAGGAACTTATCAAGTCGGTCTACCATGTGAGTGCCGGGGTGGGCACTTGAGGCGGGCACACTCCTTTCCGGTCGGCTTTTGCATCCCCCAATCCCATACCATCGCGCCCCTGTAGACGGAGAAGAAGCGTCAGGAGCGTCTGAACCGTACGATGGCGGAGCGGACCATCGATGCCCAGAGGGCGAGTGCCACGGTGCCCCGCGACACTGTCCAGCTCTACGCCCAGCTGCGGGAGAGCGGGCTGCAGTACGGACCTGCCTTCCGGCTCCTGCGCAACGTGCATGTGCCCGACATTGCTGCCTGAGCCTGAGGAGGGGGCGGCACACAGGCTGTAATCGTACGTCGTTCACAGAGCGTGGAGCTGTTCAGGGGCGAAGAGCATGAGACGGGAGGAGCCAGAAACAATGCAGAGGACACGTTGTGCGTGGTCAGGAAGCTTGGTTTGGGTGTCACTGGGAGGGGCTGGCCGGCCGGAACCTCTTCTGAAGCGGGGGCGATGAGCCGCGCCTTCCACCGGGCCCACCTCGGTGCACAACTATGGGGGACGGGGCAGGGAGGACCATGGTACAGATATTTGCGGATACTGTGCTGCATTAAGGCTCTACAAAACCCTCACCGCTGCATTGCCCCCCGCCCCCCCCTCGTGAGCGTCTTTGAATCCGTCCCTGCACTGGGCACACCCTGCATCACACAGGCAGTCGCATGCACGGCGCTCACCTCCCAGAGGCAGGGCATCGTCGTCATCGTCGTCATAGTCCACCAGGCGGCCGGGGAAGGGTGGCAGACCGTTGCTGGGAGGGGAAGCGCCAACCACCCTCGGAGAGCCAGGGCTGGGCGAGACGGAGGCCGGCGCATCCCTGAGCGCTCTCACCTCGGAGACTTCTGCAGCAGCGGCACTGCCCCCCCGGTCATCGTCCTCGTCATCCTTGAAGTAGTTCTCCTCGTCCTCGTCCTCCTCCTTTTCGCCGCCTGTTGTCGATGGGAGCGTGTGAGGAGAGGATTGCCTGGAGGAACACGCCAGGCTTGACCTGCCAAGGCCAATCGACCAGATCAACATGCGGCTGTTGGGACCAAGGATCACCTGCGGCACAGATGTCAGTCCTTCGGACATGCCATGCAGAAGCTCAGGGGCTGATCACCTTTCCCCCTCCCCCTCTCCCTGACCCCACTCACGTATTCGCCGCTGCTGAGCGGCGGCTGCCGCCCGGGCATGCCCAAGGAACACTCCCCCCCCGGCCTCGCTGCCAGGGCCCGATCCCGCTGGCGCAGCCGCAGAGCCGGTGCTCCGTTCCTGTTGGTGTGAGGTTACGAAGGTGAGTTTCTTCGAGCAATGACCAAGGCTCAAAGCCCATCCACAGCCAGGGATAGGACAGGCAGCCCAGGTACACAAGACCTCCTGCCGCAGGCGGCACACCACCTGGTTCTGGTCATGCTTCATCGACAGCCTCCTGAATGTGGGCGCAAAGTCCAGGGCCTGGAGCTCTGGCCACCTCGGGCTCTCCACCACGTACCCCAGCAGGCCCTTCATGTTCTCCTGTTGGGAATGGGAAGAAGGGAGGAAGTTTCTTGGGTGAAGAGGCCTCGGCGATACATAGGGGGGATCAGATCTGGGCTCACGGCAGTGCCTGCCCCTCAGGGCTTGCCAAACCCCACATGGATTCGTGTCAACCAAGTGGATGGACGCTGCTGGACCTGAAGCACAGCATCCCTCACCCTCTGTCAACCTCACCCCGATCAGGCAGGTGAGACCTTGTCGTGCACCAGGCATACTCACACCCACGCAGCAGGCTGCCATGCACCCGACACAGCAAGGTCCACTCACCCTCCACATGAACTCAAAGAGCTCCAGCACCACAGAGTTGAGCAGGTTGTACCGATTGCCGTTTTCCAGGAACACAGCGATGACAGGTTCCAGCAACCCGTTTTTCACCAGGTACCGGTTGTAAAACTCGTCCTGAGGGGCGAGGGAGGGCCGAGGTGGTGCTTTGGGGGGACAACCTGCTTGGCAGTCCTACACCGGCTGCGTCCGCTCTGGACGAGCCCCAATCACGGATGCTCTTCCTTACACCCCTTGCCCTCCATCCCACCCCACGCCTGCACCTTCATTCCCAGGCAGGTGCGTAGGAAGCGGATGGCAGCCACGACCAGCCAGCGTTCCTTCCTGTGCAGCAGCCGGAGCACCTGCGAGGCCATTGAGGTGGGGGCTGATCAGGGATCTGGGAAGGGCTTTGCACCCTTTCGATGACCGCCTCCATGCCAGTCCTGTTCTGTATCCAAAGGGGTCCCCTCCCTACTCTTTGTGTCAATCGCCTCCCCAGCATGGCTTGCACCCTGACTACGGCCCCCCGCACACCCCAGGCAGGAGGGGGTCCCAGACTCGATTATCGAGCACCGACGCATCACCCATTCAATGCTGGTTCCCGACCCATGCCAGTGCACACACCGTGTACGGCGTGCGAGCCTGCTCCATCCCCAGGTGACGGCCTCTGACCTGACCATTCCCCTTTCCCAGACTCTCACACCAACACACACACCTTCTCGACGACGTTGTTGCGCAGGATGTAGTACTTGATGCGGTAGGAGTGCTGCGTCACGCAGTAGCACAGCAGCTCCACGATCAGTCCCAGCGTGTGTGCGCTGGTCGTCGGCGCGTCGCCGGTGTCGGCCGCCCCTGCGGCGGTGTCAGGCGCGCCGGCGGCACCCCCGGCCACCTCCCCGCCCGCGCCCGCCGCGCCAGCACCTGCGCTCTCTGCCGCCACGCCGCCGCCCCTCGTCGCGGCGACCAGGGCGCCCACCAGGGTCCCCGCGTGCGCCTCGTAGAAGGAGTCGATGAAGGCGTCGCGCTCCACGGACGCATCCATGGTGTCGGGGTCCAGCAGGATGCGCAGCAGCTCCAACACCTGCTCCTGCATGCCGCAGCCCCGACCGTGCATGAAGGACTGTGTGCAGGGGATGGATGGGAGGGGGAGGGGTGGGTACAAGAACATGGAGGGGCGGTTGGCGTGTGGCGGGGGGGGCGATTCGGGATGGTGCTGGACAATCATAACGAGGTGCAAGGCGACAGAGGGCACGCAGGGGGCTGGGCGAGGATGGCCACAGCAAACCTCGCTGCTCGGGCCGCATGTTCAGGAGCACTGGGAAGGCATCGCCGTCCACCCCCCTCCCCCACCCACCCACATTCCCAACCCCCCGCGGACGCCCCTGAACGCGGCGCCCCAGCACATGCCTGGATGAGGAGGCGGAAGAGGCACCCGCCCTGGTCCGAGAGGAGGAAGGAGCGCAGGGGGTTGGGGTCGTGTAGTGCCCCCACCAGCAGGATGTCGGTGGCGCGCAGGTGGAGCTCCGGCTCGCCCAGCTCCAGCACCCGGATCATGACCTGCGGGGTGCGAGGGTTGGGGCGGCGATGCTGGTCGGCGGGAGTTGTAGAATGGTGAGGGGGTGTGGGGAGGGGCACTGCATGCGAGCAGGCATGCGTATGGAGCCGGTACAGGAGCGGGGGGTTTTGCCTCGTCGCGAGGGTCTTCCCGCATGCCTTGGACTCCTCGACGCCGCCACCCTCCCGCAGCATCTGCATACCTCCAACACTCCCCCCCCCCCCCACCCTCTCCCACCTCAAACAGCCCGAGGTCAGCCAGCTTGCCAAACAGAGTGGTGCGCTGGGAGGCCTGCAGGTGCTTGGCCAGGGAGGCCAGCTCCTGGAGGAAGCCGACGCCGTCCGCCCAGTCGCCGCCCCCCGGCTTCGCGCCGCGCAGCTTGTCGAAGAGGGCCGGGAAGGCGTGGGCGTCCGCCGCCAGGGCCATGAGCACCTCCACCGAGTTGAACAGGGCCAGGGAGCGCAGCGTGGCCAGCACCGCGTCGTCCAGGAAGCGCGGCATCACCACGTCGCGCACGTAGCCCAGGCGGTAGGTGTCGTGGATCTTGGCGCGCACGCCCGGGTCGGCGATGGGCACCGGCTCGCGCAGGTGCGCGCGGTCGCGCAGCCACTCGCGGTGGCGGGGACGCGCCGCCGGCGCGACCCCGGGCTCGTACTCCAGCGCGCCTACCACGTCCATGACCAGCGGCTCGCTCAGCAGCGCCTCGATCAGGCCGGCGTCGTTCAGCATGATGGCGGCGCGCAGCGCGACGTGCAGCTGCGCCAGCGACTCCTCCTCCTCGAGGTCCTCGCACACACGAAACAGGCCCACCAGGCGGCCCAGATAGCCGGGGGCGGAGAGCTGGTGCACCAGGCGCTCGCGCTGGAAGACCGAGGCCTCGCTCAGGGACCGAGCGATGGCGGGCAGGTTGCCCAGCTCCGCGGCGGGGAGGTCGGCGCCGTGCGCGGGGAAGGGGCCGGTCTCGGGGGGGGGGTCCTGGCCCGCAGGGGACTGCCCGGGGCCCAGCGGGAGGTGGGGGCCGTGCATCAACCCCGCAGACTCTGCTCGCGACAGAGGGTGAAGCCGGAGGGGGGCTGAGATGACGTGAGAGGGCCAGGCCAGGCTGGGTACGGAGTCAGCGAGCCTGAAGGAACGGTGACCTCCCTTGCGGACAGCACCCTTGCCCACACAGGCAGCCAGGGGCCCCTCCTGCAAGCATGCCGGCCACAGCGATCACCAAGACAGGGTAGGACTGTGCCCGAGTGCATCCCCCGGGCCTCGCCTTCGTAGGTGTGGTGGGCTGCCACCGAGTCATAGGCCTCCGTCCCCCCCGCCGTCCGCCACTGCCGATCTGCTCGGGAATGCGAGGGCAGCACACGGTGCGACAGACGAATGTGGGGGAAGCTTGGCAGGGCTGGTGCTGCAGTGTGCACAGCAGCACCACCCTGCCGACGGGCCCAAGTCTCCAGCTGATGCAGCACTCATACGAAACAACCCACACGGCTCAAGACCATGTCGCTGCAGGCGGGCATGAGGCCATGGGCAGACCAGGACCCAGCGTGAACCTGCACAGAGGGACCGTGCTGTGGCCGGACGACAGGGAGCCCCCCTCCTGCACCCCCACACACGCACCTTGCAGTTTTGCAGCCTGAGCTCGAGGACTCAGGCCCGCATCCTGGACGCTCTGGATCTCGGCCCACACCTGCGTGCAGGTGAACGCCTCCTGGAAAGAAAGCGCGATCTCGATGCCGCTGGACGCCTCTGTCCAGGAGATGATGCTGTCGTCTGCGGAGTGAGGGGCGGGGCGACGCTGGAGCAGCTGCTTGTAGGATGCAAACGCTGCGCGAACAAACAGTGTTTGCACGGATGTGTGCCACCCACAGTCACATTGCCCCCTGTCGCAGCATCCAAGCCACATGCAGGGATGCACAGGGGGTCGACGCACATGCCTGCAGCCCTCTGATCTCCCTGCGCAACCATACATCCCAAGACGCGCACCCTTCTGTCGCTGGTAGGAGGTGCCCTGGGTGACGGTGTGGTTGAGCAGGCGGGATGCATCGGTGTCGTCCTCGATGATGAGGTGCACATCGGAAGTGGGGTGCTGCGGGGGGAGCATTGGTCGACGATGAGGCCGGGGAGAGGCACTCGTACAGACGAGCTTCAAGGTGCACACCGATGAACCATCACCCTGGTCGCCAGCCCATGGAGCACGACATCGGATCCCCAGCGCATGTCGCACCTCTGCTGTCTCCACCTTGATGACGCCCGTGCCCTTGTCGTCCCAGTGTCCATTTTCATTCAAGTGGTACACCCTGACGCGCTGCATCACCCTCCGTCAGGCCCAGCAACGGCCTGGCTGGCCCGAAATCAGCCTTCCAAACAATTCGCCAGTCGTGACTGCATCTCAGGCAGCCATTACGCTGGTTGAAACGCTCCGAGTCCAGTGTCGGATCCCCTGGCTGTGCAAGAACTTGGCAGGGAGTCAGGCTCCTGGCGGACGGCGAGTCCCTAAGCCCGTGGAACCACCAACTGAACTTCCTCGGGTCCCATCACCAGTCTCAAAATCTTTGTTAAGTCGCACGGGGGCACTAGCGACCATGCGAGGGGTGCCCTGCTCTCCCTGTCCGTGGCTCTAAGCGCGACAGTCTCAAATTCTGCGAGTGTTCACGTTCGCAGTGACTACCCTGTGAGCAGGACAGGCTTATGAGGGGAGGATTTCAATACCCATCTCTGACATAGGGACATGATTGTGCTAAACGGTGCCCGCTTTCCTGTCAGATAAAGCACACAAGGGGTACACTGCTGCAAATGAAACGCGCTGACATGGTCTCATCATGATCCATCAAAGCTATTTAGCATGAAGCATGTCGATGGTAAACTTATCCCATGCCTTTTGCAGCCTTGGCACGCTCTCTCTTCAGCCTCTTCTGAGCTTCTCGGAAGGTTGACGCGTCGACGGATTCAACCACAGGAGGTCGAGTCTGTGCTCAAGGTGAGGGAGGACAGGAGAGCCCATTGTCTAGAATGGCAGATGTGTTGGCAAACGAGCACAGCAAGAACACCATGGACGCCATGTCCAATTATTAGTGCGGGGAAGTTTCAACCCTTACGAAAAAGACTCAGCAACTGAAAGGCACCACACTCAGTCCCCCTCGCAGTCGCTGACCATCACAGCGCCTCAGGCGCACTGCCCACCTGCATGGATTTGGAGGCCAGTGCGACAACCAGGGGGTCCAGTCCCGCATTCGCGGTCCCTGCCTCCATGAATTCCCACTGAGTGTCCGGAAAGTAGCGCTCCAGCTCGTCTGCTTTGAGGGGCCCAGGTCCCAGAGGAAGTGCCTGGAGGAGAGATGGAATGGGACCCTTCCCTTTGGCCCTAAGGGCCAAGCCCAGACGACCCCCTGGCTTCAGCGCCCTCAGAATCTACAGCAGCAACAGGGATCACAGGTAGGGAACGATGGATGGTGAGTCAGGCGGCCTTTCATGGGCGATGGGGTAAGGGCACTGGACAAGGTCAGGGGGCAACCTCCACCAGCAGGATTTATTTCATGGGCCAAGCCGTTATCGTGGGTCCTGACTGCCAATCATCAGTCCCGTCAGCATGACAAGCCCTGCACACACTCCCCACCTGGGCGATGAGCTCGGGAGTGGGTGCACAGCCTGGCAGCAGCACCACGCTGTCGATGCTGGATGTTGGCAGGAAGCTGAGGTCGGTCACCTCAGAGGCCTGGCTCTCGACCTTGAGTGGCAGCTTATTCTTTGCAGCCGTTGTCGTCCAAATGACTGTCCACAGGCATTGGGAGGCTATGTGACAGACTATTTGTGGGCATTGGACAGGGAAGACTATCATTGGAACAGTCATGCAGTGGAGCAATGCAGCTTCCCAACCCATCAGCCAAAGGCTCTGGAAACACCACCGGTCTCTGCACCTTTGTCAGCCCTCACCCGGATCCAGGCCCTTGCCAACAACAGTCATGGCGGCATAAGCTTTGCTGGGGTAGTAGTAGAGGCTGCGGACATTGCCTCCGATCTGCACCAGGTGACCAGGCCGTCCAGATTCATCATTCCCCACTTTGTGGACCTTGGCAATCAGCCTGGCTATCTCGGCTTCGGATTTGAGGTGCGCCACAAGCTTCAGAGCGGAGACGCTGCGCAGAGGCGTTAAACAAGGAGGAACAGTGTCAGGACATTGCCTGAAGAGCAGGAAAGCCCATTGGGCATTGCACTTGGAATTATAACAGGACAAGAGTGCTTTCCCTCGATCCAAAGGGGACTCACACCACATCCATCGCACCCTTTCCACCCCCATCCCACCCTGCCACTGCCAGCCCCAAAGCCGAGAGGGCGGCCAAAGGACTCTCGAGCTCAGCCACCCCAAAGGCGCCGAGGGCTGCCCTACACGTATATCTGTTGCGGAAAGGCCTCGGGGTGTGGCTGCGCCGTGAAGATTTGGGGATCGGGCGGGTGGCCGGGGGTAGGCACCCCGCCTGCACCCCAGCGGGAGTGCTGGACCCCCTCATGCTACCACACTTCGCGATGCAGGAGCAATGCATGCATACATGGAATCTTCAGCGCCAATGAGCTCACTGGAGTGGTGTTATGATCTCCTTCTTCCGTTTTGGTCCCGTTGATCGCTCTTTGCATGGCATCGGTTTTCGATCTCGGAGATTGCGCACTCGGGATAACTCGTCAGGAGATGGGCGCCCTGAGGCGGATTGAGGCAGAGGAGCACGCAAAGGTGTTGCATGCTTGTATCTCATCACTGAAGTGCATTAATGTGTTAAGATATAGGCGGGCTGGACTTTGCTCATGGGTACCGCTCCCTGCCCAGCTTGAAAGCCCGACTGCTGCGCTCCATCGCTGGCTCGTCATGGGCTCGCTCCCGCAGCCTGTCCTCACCGCCAGACCCACTTTGGGCATCTGCATACGCCGATACAACCTCGAAAGAGTTTGCAGGTATGGCTTGAGCTTGAGGCGGATTCGCTCAAGCGACCTAACCCATTTTCCTTTTCTGCATGCTCATGTTGAAGGTGCGCGAGTCGGGGCCATGATCCCCGACACCTTCACTCGCCATCGCAGACCAGGGCGGTGGTGCCCTTCCCAGCTGCCCCAGAGGCCCACCACCTGCGCTTCAGTGGGCGTGCATGGCCTGAGCGGGGCGGCCGAGGACCTGGCAGCTGCGGCCACGTCTCGCGCGGTGGCGCAGGACAACGGCCTGTTGGAGCCCCTGGTGCAGGGCCTGGAGTACCTGTTGCAGACCTTCCAGTCTGGGCTGGAGGCCGCGCACGTCCCCCACTCCTTCGGCTGGTCCATTGTCGCCCTGACCGCCGTCGTCAAGCTGTGCACCTTTCCCCTGACCAAGAAGCAGGTGATTATTTGCTGGGTTGTGTGTTGGGGGGGATGGGTGGAGCCAGGGGATCAGGTGTATCGAAGCGATCTCAGGTCTCCTGCACATGGGAATGGAAGATGAAGGGCTGTGAGGTTTCCAGGGAAGTGATGCAGGCATTCTCCCAGCTCCATGCATGCATGGATTTTTGAGCTATCAAGAGGTGCATTATCCAGGACAAAGGGGCATGGGCCTGCGCACGTGCGCGACGACGTACGCGAGAGCCCCCAACGTCTGCCGCCAGCCTCTACGCCCCCTGTCAGCCCGACAAACCCCTCCCCCCCCCCTGCATTCTCAGGTCGAGGCCTCGCTGTCCATGCAGCGCCTGAAGCCGGCCATGGACGCCATCAAGGCCAAGTACAAGGAGGACAAGAAGGCGCAGCAGCGTGAGACCCAGGCCCTGTATAAGAAGGCGGAGATCAACCCGCTGGCGGGGTGCTTCCCCTCCTTGGCCACCATCCCGGTTTTCATCGGGCTGTACCGCTCGCTGACGGGGGTGGCCTCGCTGGGCCTGCTGGACAACCAGGGTTTCTACTGGGTGCCCTCCCTGGCGGGGCCCACCTCCGTTGCGGCGCAGAGGGCAGGTGGGTGCTTCTGAGTTCTCAGGGCTGAAGGCCTGCGCTGAAAGGGTTGGGAGTCCATGTCCCTGCACAGGACCAGGGCCGTGGGATACAGGAGGGGTCTGGGCTGCGGGGTACAGGAGCCCGGCATGTCGTCCCCCCCCTCCTCCCTCTCTGACCCTGGCCTCCACCATCCGTCTCTTTCCACTCGCCTGCAGGCACGGGGATCAGCTGGCTCTACCCCTTTGTGGATGGGCACCCGCCCATCGGCTGGGATGAGGCCTCACGATACCTAGTCATCCCTGTGCTCATGGTCATCGCACAGGTGCTTGGTTGGGGGTGATTGGGCGGAGTGCATCGCGCAAGGGACATAAAGTGTTCAGGATGGCATGCCGATGGTGCCCGGCTGCCTCGGCGTCCTCGCGGGTGGTATGCTTTGCCGGTCGGCTGCATGCTCACTCTGTCGACATGGCTAATCCCTGCAACGCCTCCGCACCCCCCCACCCCTACCCTCTCCACTCTGGCTCACAACTTCCATGCAGTACATCTCCACTGCCATCATCTCTCCGCCGGTGGACCCGAACAACGAGAACGCGCGCACCCAGCAGATCATCATCGGGTGAGGTTTGGTGGGGGCTGCCATCTGCATGCTGCTTTGACATGACCTGGGCAATAGGGTCGCCATGCACGACCGATCTGACGTTGTCAACCGAAATTCTAGCCTTGCTCCTCACTCCTCACTTTCCTCCCTCCAAATCCTTCCAAGTCACCTCCCCTCTCGGCCCCTTCCCCCCACCCCCCACGGCTGCTCCCGCTCATGGTTGGCTACTTTGCGCTGTGCGTGCCCTCCGGCCTGTCCCTGTACTACCTATCCAACACGGTGCTGACCTCCGGCCAGCAGATCTTCCTGCGCAAGCTGGGCGGCGCGCGCCTGACCGAGCTGGACCTGGGCCCGCTGGAGCTGGGCACGGCGCGGCGCTCCGGTACTGCAGCGGTACTGGACCTGGCGGGCATGGCCCAGGACACGCACCACTCCGCCGACGGGTCGGGAGTGCTGCAGGCCGTGGGGGCCGCGGCCGACGCGTTCAACGTCATGGAGGACGCCTCGCCCCAGCTCATCGCCGCGCTGAGCGAGGAGGAGGAGGAAAGGGAGGCGCGGGCAGAGGCGGCGCCGGCGCTGAACAGGCGGTGCAAGCGCAGGCGCTTGCCCGTCGCGTGATGGGGGTGACGGGCATGCGTCGACGGACCCCCCACCTCCATGGCCCAGGCTGCTCGCGCTCTGGGTCGACAGGGGACGGTGTTACATGCGAGGGTGCGGTCCGCGGCAGGGGTATGGTACAGGGAGTTCACAGGAGTGTCGCCCATCGAAAGGGCGTGCGGGGAACCCCAGGGTCGGTGTCGCGAGAAACAGGGCCCTGGAAGGGAGGCCATGCGGGCCAAGCAAGCGAGCGTTTGGGGGTTGAGAGGCACAGAGACGTGACGAAAGGGGGAGGTGCTGCGGCGGGGGAGCACGCACAGAAGGCGCGAGGACACATGGGATGATTTCACTGCAAGCAGCAGGGGGGGTCAAAGGTGTGGAGAGAAGAGCAGGGGAGCGAGCCCGTCGCTCCATGTATGCATGGCTGGTGCCGACCACCACTTCCCCGTCCCGGGTGGACACGGGCCAGGGGCACCGGTTGCCGAGGGTCCTGCGGCGTGCCTGGGCACGTCCGCCCGGCCATGGACTATGCCATCAGGGGCTCCAGCACCCCCACCGTCTCCGGCAGCCCACATCCTTCCCCCTCCTCGACGGGAGGATCCCAGGCCGGCGCGTGCACTGCCCGGGCCACGCACTCCGGGTGGAACGCCGGGGGCAGGCGCTCCAGCGCTGAGTCCAGCGAAGCGAGGTAGTTTGGGATGATGTGGTCGCTGAGCACGTCGCGGCACAGCCGGATGCGGCCGTACATGGTCTGGGGCACGGCCTCCAGAAGCATCATGGGCTCCCGCGGCTGGACGGCGCGGAGGGCGGGGTTGGTGGCGGTGGCGCCGGTTTTGGGAGGGAGGTCCTTGGGCGGGGGGGGGGTGAGGCAACCTGGAGGGCTGGTGGAGGCCAGGGCAGGGCCGGCGGAGAAGGGGTCGGGGGAGGGGGAGCGCGCCGCGGCATCAGCGTCGTCCGGCCCCGCAGGCGACGCGCGCGCGTCTGTTTCCCCCGCTCGCCCCCGGCCGCGCGACGTCGGGTCCGGGCCGTCGCCGCTCCCACCCCCGCCCTCGCCGCCCATGCCACCGGCTCCCTCCTCGGCATGCGCAGCCTGGCCGGCTCGCCGCTCGGGGAACAGCACCTCGAACCCCGCCTCGTCTAGTGGCACCAGGCGGGCGGGAACGAGGTGCAGGATGCGGCCGGCGGGGTACAGCGCGCGGCGCCACCTCAGGTGCTCCCGCGCCGACGAGGACGTCGAGGACGAGGGCGCGCGGCCGGCGGCCCCGCCCGGCGTGCCGCCGCCGCCGTAGGAGCCCGGGGGGGATGACGGAGGGCACGACCGGCGCGCCGCCCTCGCTGGCCCACTCGTCGGCCTCGGCCGCGCGCACCGCCGCCTCCACCTCCTCCATGCGCTGCGAGGCCTCGCGCTCAATGCCCTCGCCGCCCTCGCCGCCCTCGCCGCCGCGCCCGGGGCGGGGGCTGGGCGTGCTGTCCGCGCCCTCCACCGCCTCGGCCGCCGCGCTGGCCTCCATGAAGAGGCGGCGCGGCGACACCAGCGGCCCGCAGGACCCGTCCTCCTCCTCCGCACGACGGGCAGCGCGCGGCTCCGAGGCGCGGCCGC
>NW_011934296.1:36522-40665 GCF_000733215.1 Auxenochlorella protothecoides
GCATCGGCATCGTCGCCGTCCGCCAGGCGGGGCAGGTCGCCGTCCGACAGGCGGCGCTTCAGGACGGCGGCTCCGGCGCCGCCCTCCCTGCGCGCACCCGCCCCGCCGCCGCCCCCCCCGCCGCCGGCGGTGAGGCGGCGCCGGATGTAGCGCGTGGGCGGGGCGCAGGCGGCCACCAGCGCGCCACCCGTCCAGGCCCCCGCGCTGGCCGCGGCGCCCCCCACGCCGCGCACGCCGGTCTCCAGCGCGCGGACCAGGCCCGTGGCGCGCAGGTCGGCGCGCAGCTCGCCGCCCCAGGCGCTGGCGGTGACCTCGCGCCGCAGCGCGTCGGCCGCGCCGGGGGATACGCACGGCACGACGTCGGCGTTGTTGATCACCGTGGTCACGTAGGCCGCGCAGCTGCGCGCCAGCTCCAGCGTCATGCAGGCGGGGCAGGCCACCGCGATGCAGCGTGCCTCGGCAAAGGCGCCGCCACGCTCGCGCAGCATCATGGTGAGCAGGGCCGCGGTGCCGCCGCCCAGGCTGTGCCCCACCACGCGGGCCGCGTAATCTGGGTGCGCTCCCAGGGCCTCGTTCATGGGGCCCGCCGCGGCGGCCAGCACCCAGCGCGCCGCCGCCAGCATGCCAAAGTGGGAGTAGCCCAGCACCACGCCATTGCCGTCCACCAGGTGGTGGGGTTTGGCAGCACCTTTTAATTTTAAAGGGGGAGGGGGGGATGTTCTCAGCGGCAGTGCCGGTGCAGTCATGGGCAGAGTCATGGGAGTGAGTTAAAGGTGGGCGCTTCAGATCCAAGCTCGTGCACGAGACACCGGGCTCGAGGGCAATGGAGGGGACCATGCCGTCAGACACGAGTCACCCCCCCCCTTCAACCCCCCACTCACCCACCCACCCACACCCCAGTGACAGCACCTGTCAGGCTCGTGAACATGTCCTTGAAGGAGTGGGTGCCGCGGATGATGAGCACGATGGCGCGCAGGTGATCGTCCCGCGCCAGGATGAAGCTGGGCTTCAGCACGCCCGCCCGCGTCTCCTGGGCCAGGATGGCCTCGGGCCCAATGCCCAGCGCCGTGGCAAAGTACTCGCGCTGGGGCCCGGGGCGCCGCTCGCGCATGCCCACGCAATACTGAAACACGCGCCGGATCTCGCGCAGCTCGCGCAGCGAGGCCGCCGTGGCCGCCGTGTCGGCGCTGCGACCGTAGGGTTGCCCCGCCCGCGCGATGTCGGTGGTGACGTGCTCGGGCGGGTTCTTGCGGCACAGGTACGTCAGGCCGATGAGTAGGTCGGCCGTGCCCCACCGCCCCAGCGTCTCAGAGTAGGTGTATCTGATTGAGAGGGGGCGTCGAGGGTTGGGATGTGTTGGGGGTTCCGGCGAGGAGGATGCTGCGATGCAGAGTGAGTAGGCCTGGAATAAGTGAAGGGGCTGCCCACCAGGGTGGCAACATGTGAAGAGTAAATCGCCTGGCTCATGTGGCATGGGCATGAGCATCAACCAACCCCTGTTCAAACGCGTAAACAGACCTGGGACCCCCTACCATACGAGGGCATGACGAGCCTGGCATGACCCGCTACGCCCTGCAACACGGCTTCAAGGCATCTTTCATGCCGTGCGTGGCCGTGCCAGGGGCCGCCCTCCCCTGTCCACCCTGCAACCAGCCACGGACCTGAGGCCCTCGGCAAAGTAGTAAAGGTCCTCCATGAAGGTCTGGGGCGCCTGATGGGCGCCCGTGTGCGTGGCATACTCCCTCTCCTCCCATTCCAGCTCCGTCTGGCGACGTTTGTACAACCAAAGGGCCACGGCCGTACCGGCTGCAGCAACGGCAGTGACGGACATGGACCGCGTTGGTCTAGACCGGCATCGCAGAGTCTCCTGTGCAGGCCCACGCCCAGGCAAAGGACTGTCACCGATAACTGATTCGCTGCACCTGCCAGGGGTGCGGAAGGGCATCGGCCCCTAGGCAGGTTGGGGTCATGAATTTCCCGGGATTCCCTCGACAGGGCTGAAAAAGAAAGTGACGTGTCGGACCGACAGGGAACGAGCGGCTCCCCAACATGTCCTGCATTGATGCAAGCATTGGCTCAGCATTCCATATTCTGATCATGGATGTGTGGATAGCTATCGGCTGACAGTAACTAGCTGCCGAGTGATCTGGCAGGGAGAAGGGAGGTGTGGCCACCCCGCCAGTCCTATGGCAGCGAGCAAGCGAGGGGCGAATGGGGTGGCCAAGGAGGGTGAAGCAGGGCCCGCCACATGCAAGGACACGGATGAGAAGGTGTGCGAGGATTCACCACCTCCACTGCCCGCCTGCTGGCCAAGACTGTTGCCTGGCTGGAGATGGTTGTTCAGGGAGCCTTACCTTCCTATTCCGGCCACTTGAGCAGGAGGGCCCCAGCCTGAGGTCGGAGTGGAGCAGCGTGCTGGTCCTAGTGGTCCTGTACGCCCTCCAGGGGGTCCCCCTCGGCCTCAGCATGGGGAGCATGTGCGTGCGACGGAGGGGATGCGTATGGGTGGTGAGGAGGAAGTGATGCATTGCCCCCATTTATACTCCGTGGCCCCATACCTCCCATCCCATCCCCCCTCTCACAATCTCCCTCCCAAACACACACACACGCACGCACGCAGGCCGTTCCTGATGCAAGCGCGCATGAGCTACACTGCCATCGGCATTTTCTCCTTCGCGGCCTACCCCTACTCCTTCAAGCTGCTGTGGAGCCCGGTGGTGGACGCCAGCGCCCTGCCCGGCCTGGGCCGCCGCAAGTCCTGGATCGTCCCCCTCCAGCTCCTCAGCGGTGCAGTCATGCTGCTGGGCGGCGCACACGCCCAGGCCCGGCTGGACGCCGGGGACGCGCTGGGGGTGACCCTGGCCTTCTTCGCGCTGGTCCTGCTGGCCGCCACGCAGGACGTGGCGGTGGACGGCTGGGCGCTGGAGCTGCTGTCGCCGCGCAACGTGGGCTGGGCCTCCACCTGCCAGACGGTGGGCATGAACGTGGGCTACTTCCTCTCCTTCACCGTGTTCCTGGCGCTCAGCGACCCGGACTTTTGCAATGCGCGCCTCAGGGCCCCCGACCAGGCCTCGGATGGGGGCATCGTGACGCTGGCAGGGTACCTCAGATTTTGGGGCTGGGCGTACCTGGTCCTCACCCTGGCCATCGCGGCGCTGAAGAAGGAAGGCGGCAGGCCCCGGCCCGCCCCGGCCGTGGACAATGAGATCTTCGGCGAGGGGGCCGCGCTCTGCTTGAACCACGCCGAGCCCGACGGCCATGCCGCGCTGCATGCGGTGCCGCTGGCGGCCGAGTGTGGGGCGGCGGCTCGGCATGACGTCGAGGCCGAGCACTCGGCGGCAGCGCCCACCGTCTCGCAGGCGTACTGGCAGCTGCTGCGCGTGATCAATCTGCCGGCGGTCAAGCGCCTGGCCGTCGTGCTCATCGTGTGCCGCCTGGGCATGCTGCCTGCTGAGGCGGCAGCCGCCCTGAAGCTGCTGGAGAAGGGGGTCAGCAAGGAGGCATTAGCTGCCCTGGTGGGTGGGGGGGCAGCGAAGAGGTGCTGCCAGTGGGAAGGTTGTGTGTAGGCATGGTAGCGCTTGGCGCTGGGCAGATCGGGAACGCAGCCACGAGGTGTGGCGGCCCTGTGATGCACTCGAGCATTTGCCTGTATGAACCCTAATCTGGTGTACCCTCATGAAGTACTCTCTCCTGCCGACAGGTGCTGCTGGAATTCCCCATGGAGATGGTGTCTGCCATGGTGGCGGGGCGATGGGCGGCGTCTGGCCGCCCCTTCCACCCCTGGCTCCTGGGGTACAAGGTCCGCCTGGTGCTTGCAGCCCTCAGGTGAGGTCTCCGGTTCTGGGGTGGTGGGGATGCCAAGGTTTGGGGAGTCAGAGTGAAATGCATGGACAGACGAGCGTCCGCTCACACAGCACTACACCGCTTCTCCTCCCACATAATTCCCGCTTTCTGCCGCGCAGCACTGCGGCGGTGTACCTCTTTCCCAGTGGCGCCCAATCGCTGACGGACGCCCCCGTCGCCTTTGCGGCCGTGGCGGCTCTCGGCGTAGCCACGTCCTTCTGCAGCACGCTCATGTTCACTGCCATGGGCAGCTTTTATAACATGTGTGTGTGGTGGGGGGTGGGGGGGGGGGGGGGAGGG